>NC_057713.1:48048173-48097308 GCF_004010195.1 Chiloscyllium plagiosum
CCCCCAAGGATACTGGTGCCCCTCAGGTTCAGGTGTAGACCATCCTGTTTATAGAGGTCCCACCTTCCCCAGAAAGAACCCCAGTTATCCAGATACCGGAATCCCTCCCTCCTGCACCATCCCTGTAGCCATGCATTTAACTGTAGGCGAACGCTCTTAAGGTGATGATGTTACTGGCCTGAGTTATTCAGTTACCGTCAATTGCTATAACAAATATGGAAAAAGAAATCATAGAAACAGTAAAAACAACAGTTAGAATAATAAACAGAATAATGGGATAATAAACAAAAAAGGAAACATGGAAAATGAACAAGCAATAAACTGAAAACTCAAGCCAGAGGGTGAAGGTCATAGCTTTGGTTTACTGTATTTCAGCTTTCTGACCATTTCAGTGAAGACTGCAAGATTGCTATGACCATGGGCTGAATCTTACCAAAAATTGGGTCAGTGTCACTTTTGGGGAACTTCATGGAGAGTTTCATTCCATGAGACTTGGGCAAGTTATCTCACCCAATTCTCTACTGCTCCTCTCAATGGCACCACACACACTCTATCATGCACTCAGCTGTGGTGCAAGTGCTTGCTGCTGGGATTTTGGGATTGCTGCTGCAACACAGTTATTAAAGCCCATTTGTGCACCGGGTCAGACACCACAAGGTATGAACAGCCCTGCTCATTTGCTGTGTGAGAAGGATCTCCTCAGAGATGGCCAACAGAAGTAAGCTGGCAACCCAATTTGCTGATAGGCATCTGAAGAGCATGGCAGACAGGGTCATAGAAAGAAGACCACCATCTTTCCTGTAGATTGGTACAGGAGACAACTTCACCAGATTTGACCAGCCTGGTCTGAAATTGTCACACAGATCAGTGTGGAGTTCACGGACTGGAGAATGCCCAACAATGTAGGAATATGGTTCATAGCCTTGTGCAACAAACACAGAGAATGCTGAAAAAGCCCAGCAGGTCTGTCAACACCTGTGGAGAAAGAAACAGGGTGAATGTTTCAAGTTTGATAGAACTCTTCAAGAAGATGTCGGAAATCTAAGTTTTCCAACTGCCCCACATTTTCCCAACTGACTCACCACTATCCATGATCTTCAAGGGCTGAAAAAATATCCTCTCATTTCTCTTTTACCAAACCAGTCCATAGAGATATATGGTGTTTAGGGAATTTGCTAAATCCATAAAACTCAATGTGATCAGTAGTAAAATGTAATGTTTTTCACTGCAAGTAGAGAACAACCTAATTCTCAACAATAACAACCCTCGTCAAGCAAGTCTGTGCATTTCTAATAGCCTGAATGCTTTTCCCAATATTTGAATTAATGTAATTATTGAAATACTGAATCTAATTCTGTGACATCCTTGGAATTTGGTGAATGAAAATATTCATTTATAGCTTTACTTCCAGCTGCCTCACTCCCAAATGATTTCTGGAAGCATTAAGAGTGTGGCAAATGCAATGATTAATCTGCACCTTAATAACTTAGCAACAAACCTTAAAATATAATGATATTACATTTTCATGTGTACATCCAAAAGCATTTCAATCCAAACATACAAAGCAATAAAATTCCTGTTCCCATTAGTATCTGCAATATTGTTTTAAATTTTTTCATCAACCAAATGTCTGGCATAAAAATAATAACTGTGTTTATGAATTTGCAAAGCAAAATTTCAAGAAATCCTGAGATGTAAGCTGGAACAATAATCATCATGCCTCCAGCCACAACCACCTCCAGCTCTCACATTAAGAATAGGAGATATAAATTATGAAACTTCGGTGCTGTGCCACTCCTCTTCTGTTGACTACAGTCACAACTACATACCATTTTGGACAGTGTTTGATAAAATAAAAACATTTTTGTGGTGATTGTAATGAGGTCAGCCAGATGGGGCTGACTGGGGTTGTTAACCTGGTCCACTCAGGGAGTCCTGGCTGACCGATAAGACCAGAAGTGTCAGACATTCTGTTTACTTTGAGAGCTGGCTCTGAGAGAGCTTGATCAGTGTCAAGGTCTCCACGTGTAAAGGGTAACTTGGTGACAGGATGCTGCCCTCTGTGGAGTTATTTCAGTGGTGATGAAAGAAAAGCATGTTCCTGAAGAATTCGCTTGCAACAGTTATCTTTGAGTTGGGGTAAGCATTTCTGGCATCATATCATTATTTGGGAAGCTAAACTTGCTTGATCCTGCCCTCAAATACTAGGCCCAGGATGTGCAAAGACATTAGGGCAAATGAAAAGCAATGAGTAATTCTCCTAACAGCTTGTGGAAATGCAGATTTTTCAAATATTAGGAGCCTAACTTTCCTTGAGACACCAGGGACAAAAGCCTTTCAAGTGTTGATGGATTTAGTTAAGGAATATTAAGACCCCAAGCGTCTTTTAATTCTGAGATGCTATTAATTTTACTTGACAATTCGAGAACCAGGGAAATCTGTATAAGGATTTTGACTCGGTTAAGATGACTGGCAGAGGAATGTGACTTAGGTTTAACCCTTGATGAAATGCTGAGAGACCAAATGACATATAGGATTAATGATGTGACCATGCAAAAGCACCTACTAGTTGAAGCTCAACTGGACTTCAAACAGGTACTACACCTGGCTTTATCATTGGAAAAATGTGGCAAGTAGAGCATATGATTTGCAGGGTATTCTGTGGGAAGTGAACATTCTTGCCAGTCCAACTGAGCTTGAGAAACACCATTTGAGTGAAGGCAATTGCATAACCTCACTCAGGACATATGCTGAACAAAGGGACTCATGGTTAGCAAAACCCAAAACAAAGCCAAGTCTTGTCCATGATTTGGAGATGTTGGTGTTGGACTGGGGTGTACAAAGTTAAAAATCACACAACACCAGATTATAGTCCAACAGGTTTAATTGGAAGCACTAGCCACAACCACCTGATGAAGGAGCGGTGCTCTGAAAGCTACTGCTTCCAATTAAACCTGTTGGACTATAACCTGGTGTTATGTGATTTTTAGTCTTGTCCAAATAGTTAAAATTTTTTTCAGGATCTGAGCTGGCAAGCCATTATAGTTGCTGCCAGTATGTAGACTAGAGACAGCACAAGAATCCCACTGGATCTAAATTGAGTCAGAGAAGTCATTGGCCAGTCCCCAAGAGAGTGCACATCCTGGAAATCCACCTACACCTGGTCTGGAACAGCTAAAATCTTAGCAACATCCAAATTAGAACTAATCAAAATAAACACCTGGTCAAACGGTTACTGGTCAACACCAGCATGGCCGTTTCAGTTATTGCAGAACCACTTTTCAAAAGATTTACTCTGGACTCCAACCTTTATGTTTGCACAAGACCTTGGCTTGATTGAGAACCTATACTGGGGAACCTTTACAGATTAAGGGTGCGACTTCAGTTCCGGTCTCTTATGAGAAGCTATTGTTTCAGTTACTACTGATTGTAGTAAAAGGCTCGGGAAACATGTGTGTTCCAGGCAGCCCAAGTGACCTACCTGGGCTACAGAGTAGATAAGACTGGGTTACACCAGTTGGAAGATACAATGAGAGTGATCAAAGGTGCCCGAGCGCCCACCTTTGCATCAACTCTTAAAAAAGAGTCAACCTTGGAAATGGTCACGTAGCCAAGCCATAACTTTGAAGAAACAGTTATTATCCTCTAAGGTGTTGGTACACTGTGATCCTGAGTGAGATCTAGCATTGTCATGCAACGCCTCTCTCTCTGGCATCAGAGTAGTATTACTCACAGGTGGACCAATGGAAAGGAACAGCCAATAGTGTATGCATCCAGGACTTTGGCTATAAATATGTACAGACGGAGAAGGAAGGTTTGATGGTCATATTTGTTCCACAAATACCTTTACAGATGTAAATTTGTAATATTAACAAACCACAATTCCTTGCTAGGTCTACCTAAAGAGGACAAAGCAATTGTACCTATAGCTTCAAGCTGAATTGAGTTTTGGGCTCTAATACTAAATGCATATAATTACAAGTTGGAGCACCATCCAGGAGGCCAAGTAGCAAATGCAGATGCATTGAGCCGTCTCCTGCTGGCAGATACACCACCGGCAGTACTGCTGCTGGAACAGTCCACAATTGCCTTAAAGTTTCTGTGTGTTTAGAGATTACTCTGTACCATCTGTACTGTTTAACTAGAAGTTAAGGCACCAGTGATCTTCAAGTAAATGAACTGCACATACTTCATTTGTTACAGCCTAACCAATCACTACTTAATAGCCACTTAAGAGTTTAAGTTACTTTTTCTGTGGGAGTCGAGTTATTTTGCAATATCAATGAAAGATGCTGAATGAGAGCTTTGAGTTTGTTTATTTTCTCTTAACCTGCATTTAAAATAATACCCACTGCTATTACATGACTCCTGAAAACTATACATAGTCCATAAAGGCAATCCATTTGGGTTTCTGGGAATCTGAGGGGCATGGCAGTAATGTAGTGGTGTGATGGAGCACAGGGGATCTGGAAGTTACATGAACGGGTACAAGTGGTGGTGGGTGAGTGAAGGGTTAACTTACAGAACATATATATTGGGTGCTCTCTCTCTTCTGAGAATAGAGACGAGTCTTCTAACCAGTTCTCCTCCATATCCACAATCCTTCCTCAGACCAACACTGCTCTCAAACTGCACCACAAATTTTAATTCTACATTAAAAATAAAAATCTGTGCAAAGTCAATCTTTTTCTTTATTATTCATTCATGGGATGTGGGCATCATTGGCGAGGGAAACATTTAAATTTGTGATTCAAGTGTATTTTATTGGAATGGAGAAAGCACATAAATCAGATTTTGGTACATTCAACATATTAAAAAAGGCCCTGGGCTATCTGAAAAGCATAATCTCCAACTTCGCAGCATTCCCTTTGTACTGCCTTGGAATGTTAGGCTTGAGTTTTGTACTTAAGCACCCGCATTGAACATGAGCTCACAATGAAATGACTCAAAGTTTGCTACCAACTAAACTGTGGCTGACGTATTAAAGAATAGTTGAAGAAGAAATTAAAAAACACAAAGACTGCACAATTAACTGGAAAGCCAAAGTTAGAAAAAATTGTAAGCATGTTAAGTGATTAATTGGTCAAACATATCCTCATATATGATTAGACAAAATGTCCTCTAACAACAGAGACAACCGAAAAAATATTGTTAACTTTGATCTGTATATTTGAGACGCAAATCCTAATGAGGTTAAAATAACAAATAAATCTTCAATGATAGACAAATTTAGCCAGAATGTGTAAAGTTGCAAGGTACTGACAATCTAGCAATTGGCTAATGAAGGATCTTCATTTTAAATAGGATAACAAAGCAGATATATTCATTTTGATTTAATCCCATGTCAAATATCAGGGGTAAACTGGTGGGTTGAGTGTATAGTAATTGCCAAGAAAATAGCAGTCAGATACATTTTGTAGCAATGTAGTCAAGTTTTCCCTCAATCTCGATATCTTTAAGCACTAATTCAATTCCATTTCCATTGCATGTGGTTCTGAGTAATTAAAGAGTATGAAGCTTCATGTGGTCAAGTAATCAACAATTCATTGGATCATTTTACCATTCTGGGTATGAATTACGAGTAGCATCTTTCTGAAGGGCCAGAAATTGCTGTACGACTGAACCAGTTGATGTTTTTTTGTTAGGGAATCAATTTGCTCTCTTTCTGAAAAGGTGGCCATTGGGATCATGTACACGTTGTAATTTAATTTCTTTCAAGTTAGACAGGCATACTGCATACCCTCACTAAAAACATAAACCAACTTAAAATTCTTGGCCCATTGAAAATCAATAATAAATTTGTTAGCTGTACAAGAGCAACATTACTTATATGTACTTTGAAGAAAGCTACTTTCCACCTCATTCAGCTGCTTTGAAATCAGAAATTCAATTGGAATTTCTAACTTTCCCACAAAGCTATTATTACTGCTATATAAGGATGATACTTGTTTGACAGACTATCAATTGTGAGAGATTGGTTTCCCACAGTTATATATGAATGATGCAACCAAGATCATCAGTGTAAAAAAAAATGTGGAGATATAGCATGTAAATCCAGTCAGCTGCATCTCTTATTCAATCTTCCCCCATCACCTTTGGCCCACTAAAGGACCTAGCAAATACCTTTAACTAAGACAATGAGTTTAGGAGCTGACAAGCTCACACAGATATGAATGTATGCTGACCTTTAAGTGTTCAGGATACCAATGGAATTAAATTTGAGGCTGCCACAAACAGGCATAAATAAAACTACTCAGCTGGAAAGGCATTAGACAGTATTTGGAATTTGATTTATTTAGCATGACACCTTTTGCAGTGTTGTAATTTAAAAAAAAAATGTTTTTTTATTCATTCATGGTATCACTGGCTGGCCCAGCATTTATTTTTCCTATCCATAATTGCCCTGAAGAAGGTGGTACTGAGCTGCCTTCTTGGACTAACACAGTCCTTTGGGTTTAGGCACATTCACAGTCATCTACAGTGCTGTTAGGAAGACGGTTTCAGGATTTTGACAGGGTGATAGAGATGGAGTAGTGATATTTTTCTAACTCACGGTGGTGAGTGGTTTTGAAGAGAATTGGCTGGCAATGGTGTTCTCGTGTATTTGCTGCCCTTGACACTGTAGATGCTATGGGTCATGGGTTTGGAAAGTGGAGTCTTGATGTGTTACTGTGGTGCAGTATCTTATAAGTGGTACACACTGCTGACAATATGCATCGGTAGTGGAGTGTGTGAAAATTGAAGGTAGTAAATGCCTACGACATAGGCTTCTTGATGCTCAAATGTTGTTGGAGCTGCATTCATTAAGGCAGGTGGAAAGTGTTCCAGCACACTCCTAACTTGATGGACATTTATTTAAGAGACAGCAAGCGTGTTCCTTGCCTCTGAATTCCTGTTCTTCTAGACACAGTAATTATCTGGCTAGTCCAGTTTAGTTTCTGGTCAATGATAACTCTCCAGGATGTTCATAGTGGGGACTCAGTGATGGCAAAGCCTTTGAATGTCAAGGAAGGATGATTAGATTCATTCTAATTGCAGATGGTCAGTGCCTGGCACTTGCATGCCATGGAAGTTACTTGATATTTATCAGCTCAAGCTTGGATGTAGTCCAGGACTTGTTGCATATTCATATGGATTGTTTCAGTACCTGAGGTGTCACAAATTCCCAGTTTTGCCATGGGTTGTTGCTGCCACACAGCCAAATGTTGCATTGATGTCAAGGACTGCAATTCTCATTTTATCCCTCTGGTTCAGAAGGATCTTTTATCCATGTTTGAAAGAAGGCTGTGAGGCTCAGGTCAAACGTTCAGTGAGCATGTGATTTCTTTGTAAGTAACACTATCAATGACTCATTCTGTCATTCTGCTGATAATTGAGAGTAAACTGATGGGTGGTAATTAGCCTCATTATATTTAGTCCTGTTTTTGTGCACAGAACATACCTGGGCGATTTTATATCTTTGAGTAGATGCCAGTTTTGTAGCTGTACTGGAACAATTTGACTAAAGGTTGTTGGAGCTGTATACATTCAGGTGTTATGGACCAGACCAAACCCCTCAAAATATATTAAAAAGATTGCATAGACCCTAACATTTACTATTTTAAAAGCAAGTCCCAAGCATTGCATTCTTGATACAATTTGATTTATTTGAAGCAAAACACACTTTATTCATAACTGTAGTTAAAATACAACACAAGAAAGAAGAAATTGGAATAGTTTAACTCTATCGGAAAACTTAGACTAATAGATCATTTTACTACTAAACAGTTAACTGTTCCAATATAGTAGCATCCCATAAACACACCCTTGACAAAGGCAAATTCAGAAAGATAAATTGTCTCACAGGCAATTATCCAGTCCAGGAGGAAAAAACATCAAGAGAAAGCTCAGATAGTAGCAGAAAGAGATGTACTGCAGCTTCCAAACCTACCTTCAAGGCCCCAGCAATTGCTACTTTAACTAAAACTAAAAACCTGTCTCTGGGCGAGGTTGATCCCACCCATTCAGGCTGTTTCTATTGTTCCAATTTTTAAAAAAACACAAGGCCTCACAAGCTGTTTGCGGTATTGGATTCAAATAGACAGCTCACTACCTATGTCTTAAAACTTCTCTTAAGAAAATAAGGACAAAATACACCTCTTAACACTATAGCATCGTCACACAGGTAAGTGGAAACTGTTCCCTCAAACTCCTAATTGACGCCTTGCAGATGACGGACATCCATTGAAGAGACAGGAAATCTTTTACTTGCCTCTGAATTCCTGCTTTTCTAGCAGGTTTCAGAGCACAGGCCTTCAGTACATTTGTAAAAATGTTGTCAAGGCTCACAATATTTGCAACATCCAGTGCCTTTATCCATTTCTTCATATGAAATGGAGTGAATTGATTGACTCAAGATTGAAATCTGTGATGTTGTGAACCTCAGAAGGAGGCTGAGATGGTTCAATCTATTTAGCAATTTGGCAAATGGCTCAGCCATTTCTTTTGCTATAATTTGCAGGACTCCTACTCATTGAAGATGGGGATATCAATACAACTTTGACCTCCAGTTAGTTGCTTAAATGTCTGCCATCATTCATGACTGGATGTCAGCAAACTGCAGAACCTAGTTGTGATCTGTTGGTTTTGGGAAATTGGCTCCATCTATCACTCGCTTCTTTTGCTGATGGCATCAAGAGTAGTCCTGTATTATAACTTCACCAGTTCTCATCTTTGTTATGTCTGGTGCTGCTCCTCGCATGCCATCCTGTACTTTTCTTTGAACCAGGGTTAATGGTAGAATGGGAGAATGCCAGAATGTGAGATTACAGATTGTAGTTCAATACAATACTGTTGCTTATAGTCTCTCATGGATGTACACTGTTGATATGCAAGATCTGTTTAGATTTGTCTCATTTCGCAAGACGATAATGCCACACAACCTGAGGCAGTGTCAATATAAAGATGGGACTTTGTCTCCACAAGGATGATGCAGTGGTCTTTCTATTGATACTGATATGGTCAGGACTATTAGCAGCAGGCAGCCGGGTGAGGATGAGGTCACACTGAAAGAACATGCCCACAAAAGGTGATGCTGGTGTCTGAGACATTGTCTGTAAGATATTATTCTGTGAGTTTATGTCAGGCTGTTGCCCAACTATTCTGTACAATCGCTGTTCTAATGTTGGCAAAATCCCCAGATGCTGGGAAGGAGGACTTTGCTGTTTGCTGTTGTCATTTCTGGTGTCTTGGACAATCCAGTTGTTCCGTCTGGTTTTATTTCTTTCCATTGTTCAAGCAATTCATGCAGTGAAAATTTTAATTTAAAAAAAGTGGCTAATCACTAGAGAACTACATTTAGAAATGCTGAAAGATTTAAAGTATAATCCGTACATGTGATATTATATAAATGCTCATGCAGCTAAACTTCCTGGATGACATATGGCTCTGCTATCTGTGTAGGTTCTTGATCAAAGGAAGGTGAAATAATTAAATAATCATTCCAGTGTTCATGGGACTTAAGTGATAATGCAATTGAAAAGGAACTATAAAAGTTCCAATTATTTTACTAGATATAGTCATCTGCAAATAAAATATGCACAAGACAGCTCAAATTAAATCAAAGTATAAATTCTGCTTCCCCTATCACTAGATTTTAATAACAATTATTTTATCTAATAAATTAATACAAATGCAATATAGTTACCAAAAATACACACCAATCATGTGCTGCAAAAGATTTATGTAAAAGGATATGTCATTACAAAGAAGATTACATTCATTACAGCAATAGAGGGGATTTTGTAAAGTATGCATACAGAAGGGATTTGTTCTAAAGCTCAGCAAAAGCCTTTAGATGTTACATCATGTTATAACCATTATATTATCTGTCAGCTTATCCCTTTCCACTAAACCAAGAAAGAAACTGCCAGCAGCTCATATTCTGATTCTATCCAAAGAACGCCTTCTGAACAATTGTTCATTAATGATTCCAATCTTATTCCATAAGGTTTTACATCAGTGGCTTTTCTCACATACTTCAATGTAGAAAACTATTTCTGCTATCTAAATGAAAGCACTCATGCATATAAGGAATTTCCTCAATCTTGTTCAATGTCAGAAACAACCTATTTATTCATCTTACTATACCAGCTGTAAAACATCTGGTGGGAAATTCAAGTTAACGGTAACCACTTTTTACATGGCACTGATAGCCTCAAAACATGGTAGATGTTGAGCATCCCATTAATACTGGCATCTGATGTTATTTTTAAAGTGTTTTTCCTATGAATGGTTTCTTTACTATGCAAATTTGGATCCATGAACACTGTTAGGTTCTTGATTAAAATTGTAACAGACATAAAATACGAAGTACACACCCCATCTGGTTTCCAAGAGATATTGCTTCATTTTTAGCGCTTAAAAGACCTCAACATATTTTTCCAAATTCTGCAGAAGCAAGATGGACTACATTGTAAAACATTATGTGTAGACAAAAATACAATGGGTCACCGGCTCAACTTGTCTGCTTTGCATCTCCATCATTCTCTCTCCCTCTCACTCTCTCTTCCTCTTGCTATCTATCTCTCCTCCACTTCAGGGTTATCTGTGATCCAGACTACTGTTCCAGTGTGTAAAAGATATGCCGATATAAAGCTAATAAGCTCTTGAAAGGGCAGGAGACCCAGAGCAGTGATGTAATTTACAAATACCACTGAAATGAACCCCAGCACTTGAAACAGCTTCAATGTTTGGCTGGTTGGAATGGATGGTCAGACACTTGGAAGTTAATATCTAATCCCAAACATCAAACCAAAGAAGCTGAAGAGGTGAAAAATGTGTTGCTGGAAAAGTGCAGCAGGTCAGGCAGCATCAAAGGAGCAGGAGAATCAATGTTTCGGGCATAAGCCCTTCTCCAGCATCTGCAGTCCTTACTTTCTCCAAGCTGAAGAGGTGACTTAGGAAACAAATACTAATTTGAAACCATTCACAGAATTCTTTCTCCTTGCAGTCCACAGTTTTAAAGACAAAAATAAAAAGATACAGTTCTTACAAACCCTGACAAACTTCTTGTAACATTATTCAAGATGTATCTATAAAGAGAAGCTGGATAGAGCAGAAAAGGCTGAAGGGAATGGGGGGGGGGAGATCTGATTTAGGTGCGTTAGAGTCTGAAGAGCATGGAATAGAAAGCAGCTCTCCCCCTGCTTAGCTGAAGATCAAAAATGAGGGTGCATAATTTTCAGGTGAAGGGCAGAATGCTTAGAGGGGATTTGAATAAAAACTAATCACTCAGTCATTGTAATAGAGTCATAAAGTCATTCAGCACGGAAACAGACCCTTCGGTCCAACCAGTCCACGCTGAACATAATCCCAATTCAACTAGTCCCACCTGCCTGCTCTTGGCCCTTATCCCTCCAAACTTTTCCTATTCATGTACTCATCCAAATGTCTTTAAATATTGTAATTGAACCCACATCCACCACTTCCTCACAAAGTTCATTCCACACATGAACCGCCCTGTGAGTAAAAACAATTGCTCCTCATGTCTTATTTAAAATCTTTCTCCTCTCACCTTAAAAATGTGCCCCCTTGTCTTGAAATCCTCCATTCTAGGGAAAAGACAGGTACTATTAACTCTATCTATACCTCTTAGTATTTTATAAACATATATACAAAGTGTGGAATCTACCTCCTGATAGGGTAGTAAATGCAGAAAACCACACAACTTTTTAAAAAGTACATGGATGAGTACTTGAAATGGCATAACATTGAACGCTCTGAGTCAAGCGCTGGAAAGTGAGATTAGAATGGATAGGTCATCACTGACTCAATGGGCCAAAGGATATCTTCTGTATTATATGGCTCTATGACTTGTGTTCGAGAACTAACAACACCTCAAATCAAGCTGTTCCAGTACACCTTTAGGTATCTACTAGAAAATATGGAAAATTGCACAGGTTTTAGATTAGATTAGATTAGATTACATTACATTAGATTAGATTAGATTAGATTACTTTACAGTGTGGAAACAGGCCCTTCGGCCCAACAAGTCCACACCGACCCGCCGAAGCGTAACCCACCCCTACCCCTACCCCTACATTTACCCCTTACCTAACACTACGGACAATTTAGCATGGCCAATTCACCTGACCTGCACATCTTTGGACTGTGGGAGGAAACCGGAGCACCCGGAGGAAACCCACGCAGACACGGGGAGAACGTGCAAACTCCACACAGTCAGTCGCCTGAGGCGGGAATTGAACCCGGGTCTCTGGCGCTGCGAGGCAGCAGTGCTAACCACTGGGCCACCGTGCCGCCCACAGGTGTGTTCTGTCCTCAAAAAATAGCACAAATCCAACTTGGCCAATTACTGCCCTATCAGTCAACTATTGATTGTCATTAATCAGTCCTCAACAATGCCATTGAACAGCACTTACTCAAAAATAACTTGATCACTGACGCTCAGTTTGAGTTCTGTCAGGCTTTCTTGGCTCCTGAGCTTGGCACAAATATGCACAATTGGGCTGAGTTCATAAAATTAACTGCCCTTGACATCAAGGCAACGTTTGACCAAGTGTGACATGATGGGCACAAACAAAGCTGGAGACAGTGCAAGTCATGGGGAAACTGCTGGGGAGACATACCTAACACAAAGAAGGATGATTGTAGTTGTTAGAGGTCAATCATCTCAGCCAGAGGACACCAATGCAGGCTAGGCTGAACCATCTGCAGTCATTGATGATTTTTCCCTATATGATAAGGTCAGAGTTTATGTCACTTGCTGATTGCACAATGGTCAGCTTCTTTTTGAATTTCTTAGATACTGAAGTCGTCCATGCCCAAGCACAGCAAGACCTGGACGACATCATGTCTTGGAAGTGGTATGCAACATTTGTGTCACAAAAGTGCAGGCAATAACTATCTCCAGCAACAGTGATTCTGACAATTTTTCCTAGTCATTCATTAGCACTGCCATCACTTAATCACAAACTGTCATCATCTTGAGGGTTACTATTGAGCAGAAACAGAACTGGACCATCCATGTAAATACTTTGGTTACAAGAGAAAGCCAGGCTGAGAATTCTGCAGCAAGTAACACAACCTCTGACTCCTCAAAACCTGTCCATCATTTACAAGACTCAAGTCAGCAGCATGATGGGATACAGGCAATTTGCCAGGATGACTGCACCTCCAACAATGCTCAAGAAAACCAACATCATTTGGGACATAGTAGCATGTTTGATTGGCACCCCATCTAACACCCTCAACATTCATTCTCTCCACCACTGATACACAGTAGCAACACTGCAACTAATCACCAAAGCTCCTCAGAGAGCATCTTCTAAATTGTCCTGCCATATGGAAGTTGATATGACCTTGGGCATCATAATTAAGATATAGAGTTTAAAAGCAGGAATCTACCATTTCGAAGGGCAGGACAACAGATGCATGGGAAGACTGCCATATGCTAGTTGCCCTCTTAGCCACACACTATCCTCACTTGGATCCATATTGCTGTTCTGTCATTGTCATTTGGTCAAAATCCTGGAACTACTTGCCTAAAAGCACTATAAATGGAGTGGCCCTCCAACCCAAGGAGTGCAGTGGTTGAAGAAGGCACCTTCTCCAGGGCAATTACAATAGACAATAAAGGCTTGCAATGTCCACATCCATTGAATAAGTATTAAAAGGGATGTGGAGGAGAAAGGAGTTGTAACAGGATTGTAGGGGGGATAATAGTGCAAGATGGGCATTAGAGGAGAAGGAGACTGCAAGATGGGTCTTAGAGTAGAAGGGGGCTGTACTTGTATATGAATGGGAGTGAAGGGAGTTGCAAGATAGTTATGCAGGAAGAAGTATCTCAAAGAGGGTTGTGAGGAAGAATGAAGAGGGACGCAAGAGTATTGTTGGAGGAGAAGGAGGCTGTAAGATGGATTTGTAGTGATAAAGGGGCAGCAAGATGAGTGTGGGAAAAGGAGAGTAGAATTTTGTGTGTGAGGCGAGAGGGCTGCAACTGTGCAGAGGAGGATGTTCAAAGTACAGAACTGTTTTTAAACCTGTCAAAAAAAGGAACATTCAGCTAACTGAGAACACTGAATAAATGTGGCATCTCTAGTTTAAATTTATATAATTTCAGTAGCAAGTACATCTGGATCACACTGCACTGAGAGCGAGGTCAATTGTTAAAGTTAAACCTGAGATTGCGATTGGCGATGCAGTAAAAACATTAGTTGCTTTCTGATTGAAATGTTCCAGCTTTGTGCATGTGTGATGCAAATACATAAACTGTGATCTCATCAGTCTGTGCAAGGTATTTTTTGGGTGATGGGATTTTGTATGTAGAAGTCAGTGCCAGTTATTTTGAAAAATGTTTTCCTGTTAACTTACACCTCGTTATTTGCATTGAAAAAAAAATCACGATTTTATTGCGCATCATGGCTTAGCATTTCATGGAGAGTTGACTATTTTTAAAGATATTGATGAATTCTAATGCTGTTTATGAGTGAGTTAAAATAAGCCATATGCTAACACAAATACAGAAAGTATTGTAATAAAGTGACAGCATCACTGAATAATGCGTTAGTTGAGAATGAAAAAGTAGCCCCCGATAAACAAATGGTGGACCTCAAAAAGACATTCTTCATGCAAGTATTAAGAGAGTTGAGTATCAAAGTTGCAAATGAAATTTAATACCAATAAATATGATGTTAAAAATCACACAACACCAGGTTATAGTCCAACAGGTTTAATTCACCTGATGAAGGAGCGACGCTCTGAAAGCTAGTGTGCTTCTAATTAAACCAAATAATAAATATGATGTGATACATTTTGGCTGATGGGATAGGGAGAATTAATGGCACAGTTCTAAATGGGCACAGGGAGAGAGATACCTTGGGACTTCATGAAAATGGCAGGATATATCGAGAGCCTAGTTAGTGAAGTTGATATGACCTTGGGCATCATAATTAAGATATAGAGTTTAAAAGCAGGAACAATATGCCAAAGCATTCGAAAGCTCCAGTGACTCCAAAACTCAAGTATTATTACTAGTTCATATCACCACACTATAGAAAGGATGCCATGGCCTTTGAGAGTAATTTCGAGCAGATTTACCGGAATCGTTCCAGGAATGAGAGAAATTCGATGCCCAGAGGGATAAACTGGGATCATTTTCCTTGAAGAAAAGGAGATTGAAAGGGTCCTGATAGAGGTTTGCAAGTTTATGGTAGACCTGTAGAAAACTGACAAAGGAAAGCTATTCCCATCAGCTGATGATACAAGGACTTGGACTAGGGGATGCAGAATTAAGCATTTCAGCAAGAGGTACAATGGACCGTGAAGAACTCTTTTAGTGAGTGGTAGTGACATTGCCTTTGAGGGTGGTAGATGTGGAGGCAATCAAACATTTTAAAGGAAATTGTATTTGGCATTTTAGGAAAATAATTTTGCAGGTTTACAGGGATAGAACTTAAGTAAAGGACTGACTCAATTGTCCTACGCAAACAGCATGGACTTGAATAGCTTCCTTCTATGCCACAATGCTTCTGTGTTACACACCATATTAACAAAGAAAAAGCTATTATCTGATGCTTTAAAAATCCTGGAAATTCACTAGATTATTATTGAATATGGTATAATAGACATCTAGAATTGTATTGGATTACAATTCAGTCAAACCATGTGATGAGGCAATTAGACACTTCTGAAATGACTCCAAAAATACAAATGTTAAGCCTACATCAGTACTACTGTCATTCCAAGGTGAATTTTATCTTTGAAATGCATTCTAGCCTCTGTTAAACCTCAAAATATATAGTTCCTCAAGGTCAGTTGTATCCTCTTTAGTACACATTACTTGTTGACTAGAAGCAGACAAAATGATAGACAGCGACTGATAGCAAGCGTTATCTACTGAGGCATATGATTTGAACTGAAATATTATTGTGATTTGAACTAATGTAGTACCATGTTTTATTTCACTGCCATTACAGAGAATCACATTACTTGCATGTCTCATATGTATCATAAAGCAACAGCTATTTTATCTCTCAAAGTATGGCAATGCAGTTTAAGTGGTCTATCTGCAACATCTGACATTAATGAGTTGATGCTGAAAGAAACCTTCTGTATATTCTTAATAATGCATACAATTTTAAACAGAGTATAAATTATTTAGTGGAAGAAAGATGGACACCACAAAATGTGTAGAGCCAGCAATTTCAATTAACAATTTGGTGATTTGCATTGTTGTTAATGCACGTGAATTATGGAGACAGACAATATCTCTTATGTTTCCCTATCGTTTCCATCCCTGCAATTTGCATATATTAAACATTAATCTAAATGAGATGCTTGCTTACAATATTTTAAGGGTCAGCAACGCTAAGCAATTGACAAAGCTAAAAAAGAAGCAAATAGACTGCACACACCAATATATAAAAATTACAGAGCTGTAACAGTTACCACATAGGAAGTAAGTCTACTCTCATTGCACGTCTGCCAGTATTAATTATTTTATTGGAACTATCTTTCACTAGATCCAGATTGCACCCAGCCTATAAAAGAATTAAGGAAATTGAGGAACATTTCACCACAATCCTTCTGTACTTGACAATGCAATTTACGCTAGATGATTGTAAATCGATATTGTGATGTCATAGCAATGCAATTAGAAATATATAATAAAATCAAGCAGAGTAGCATGACTTCATAAAGGGAAAGTCAAACCTGACAGATTTATTAGAATTCTTCAAGGAGGTTAAAAAGCACGATAGATAAAGAAGAGCCAGTGGAAGTAATATATTTGGATTTCCAAAAGGTGTTCAATAAGGTACTGCACAAAAGGTGACTTAACAAGATAAAATCCATAGTACTTGGGGTAATACATTAGTATGGATCAAGGATTAGCTAAGTAATTGAAGACAGAATTGGAATAAAACAGGCATTTTTAAATCATTTCCCTTAAATAGTGAACTGCCAAAGTGATCAATGCGGGGCTACAATTATTTACAATATATTAATGACTTGGAAGACAGAAATAAATGTCCTTTGCAGATAACACAAAAATAGTGAGAATGACATACAGAATCTACAGCTTGATATAAACAGATTAAGTGAGTGGGCAAAAACTTGGCAAATGAAATGTAGTATGCAAAAATGTAATCTTATTCAATTTGGCTGGAAGAATAGAGGAACTGAATACTTAAATGGAAAGAGACTGCCAAAAGCTACAGCATTGAGGGATTTAAGAGTCCTCATTCATTAATTACAAAATATCTGGCATCTAAGTTCAGGGGGCAGAGTGAAGGCAAATGGACTGTTGGCCTTTATGTCAAAAGGCACAGAATATAAAAATGGGGAAGTCTTACTAGAATTAAACAAGGCAACAGTCAGATCATATCTGGAATGTTGTGAACAGTATCTAAGGAAAAATTATACTGGAATTGGAAGCAGTTCAAAAGGCATTCACTAGTATGATCCTATGCATGGAGGGATTTTTGGATGAGGAGAAGTTGAGTATGTACTCTGAGTTTAGAAAAATGAAAAGAGATTTTATTGAAACTTACAGGATTCTTGGAGACTTGATAGGGTAGGTGCAGAAAGGTTGTTCGCAATATAAGTGAGTCAAGGACCAGGGAAATCACTCCAGAGAAAAGGTCCATCTAAGAAAGAGCTGAGGAGGAATTTCATCCCTTAGATGGTATTGAACCTGTGAACGCTTTTTTTAAACCAAGGCTGAATGGCTGAGTAGGCTACGATAAATATATTTTCAAAGGTTAGAGATAAGGTAGGAAAGTGGAGTTGAAAATGATCAGATCAGCCAAGATTTTGTTGAATGGTAGACTGGACTTAAGGATTGAATGACCTACTTTGCCTCAATGTAAAAATTGAGATAGGAATCACCAGGTAAGTGTAGATTAGTCAAATGAACACTGATAGTGGGTATGCAACTAATGGTTACAATATTAATAATCACTGAATAAATATATGGAGAACGATCATGGGATGCATTGCTGACATTTGCTTCTGATCTTTTCCATGATATTCAGTTGGCTAATATGAGATAACTATGAATACAGTAATTTTCATCCATTTAAAGACACAAATTTTAGTTATTCAAATATTTTTGCGACCAGTAAAAAATGGACATGAGAAACTAAACAACTTGTAGTGACTTAAGGCTTGTGAGTAGCATAACTCACAATCAGGTCTTTTGAACTGCTTCCAATTCCAGTATAATTTTTCCTTAGATACTGTTCACAACATTCCAGATATGATCTGACTGTTGCCTTGTTTAATTTTAGTAAGACTTCCCCATTTTTATATTCTGTGCCTTTTGACATAAAGGCCACATAGACAATCAGGTCTAAGATCTCCAGAGTTGAAAATTCAAGACAAGAGAGTTTTGACCCTTTGGAAAATAACACTGGAACAATAAACATTGCTGCCAAAATATGGGAAGAGTTAACGCTAGTCAGGACTTTATGGCAAAAATGAAGGACCATACTGTCTCTTTGAATTAAAACTCGCTGACCAGATTTAAGCCACTGGTTTATAGTTTGTTTTAAAAACAATGTCTATGTGGGAAAAAAAAAGCTGAATAATGGGTTAGTTACTTGGAAAACTGTAAAAAAGCATGTGCAATGTATTTTGTAGAACTTTTATTGTATCGACCACTTGGTTAATCTAATCTCCCGTACCATATTGGAATGTAATATTATCTAATATATTAAGATCTGCAGGGCAGCAACATTTAAATGGATTTTATGAGATGTGTTAGGGAAAGGTATCAAAAGCAAATATTGAGGTCAGGTTCCTGGGTACAAGTAAACAACACGGTTTAACAGATTGACGAATTTTGGAAACACATACATTATGTGTAACTGCAGTACATCCAAACAACCTTGACAGTTTACATTAGTTAAATCTTTCATCAAAATCAGTCTCCATGCATGAAGCTCCACCTCACTCTCAAATATGACCATACTCCAACTCTGCATGTTTAGATTATCTTTCGACAAGCCAGCTTTTCGTTCTCTTAATTGCAATGGTTTGAGCATTTCTTCTTAAATTTATCATCACTGAAAACTCCTTAGCATTAACCTTTCCAGAGACGCCCAAACCGATATACAATTGCCAGTCACAAAGAAGGAAATAATATATTTTCCTTGTCTGTGGTATCTCTAGGAACAGGAATACTGCAATAGACATATTTGCCATGTTATTCATGACTCTGCCGACACAGCATCTGATCTGACAAATGCTATTATACCCAAAACATTTCCTCATTGTACCCTATGTCCATATAGGTTCCATTTCTACCCCAATATATTTCCAGTCCTTTAACCAACTTTTCGTGCATGTTATCAATTATCCAATATTATATCAACAAGTCTCCTATGCAACAATTACTTCACAAACTTTTGAAGTTTCAAATGGAACCTAGGGCAAATATTAACACATGTTCTTGGATATTTTTTCCTGTGAGCTCTGTAGAAAATTAAACATGCTCTAAAGTATTCTAATGGGTTTTCACTTTGCAAACATTAAATCCTCCTAGCACCTCAGCTATTTCTATGTTTTTATAATTTATATTTGTATTAGGGAGACGCAATCATTTTTAGTGAGGTGAGAGTGACAGCTCTTGATATCGAGAAGCTGTAGCAAAACAGGAATCAATGGGTTTCGGGGGAAAAATGTCCACTAGTTGGAGTCATACCTGGCACAAAGGAAGATAGTTATCGTTGTTGGAGGTCAGTCATCTCAGCTCCAGGATATCTCTTCAGGAGTTCTTTTCCCCAGGGTAGTGTCCTAAGCCCAACCATCTTCAACTGCTTCATCGATGATTTCCCTCCATCGTAAGGTCAGTCATGGGGATGTTTGTTGATGTTTACACAATGTTCAGCACCATTTGCTACTCCTCAATTACTGAAGCAGCCCATACTCAAATGCAACAAAATCTGGACAATATCCAGGCTTGGGCTAACAAGTAGCATGTAATATTCATGCCACACAAATGACAGGCTATGACCATCACCAATAAGAAACAATCTAGCCACAGCCCCTTGATATTCAATAGCATTACTATTACTGAATCCCCCACAATTAACATCCTCAGAGTTCCATTGTCCAGAAACTCAGCTGGACTGGCTACATAAACACAGTGGCTACAAGAGCATGTCAGAGGCTAACAATACTGCAGTGATCAACTCACCTCACCACTCCCCAAAGTCTGTATATCATCTGCATGGCACATGTCAGGAATGTGATGAAATACTCCCCAGTTGCCTGGATGGGTGTAGCTCCAACAATACTCAAGAAACTTGATATGATCCTGGGCAAAGCAGTCTGTTTGATTAATACCACATCCACAAACATTCATCCTCTCTACCAGTAACGCTCAGTAGCAGCAGTGTTCACGATCTACAAGATTCACTACAGAAATTCAGTAAAGATCACCCACTTCATCTAAAAGGACTAGGGCACCAAATGCATGGGAACACCATCATCTGCAAGTTCCCCTCCAAGCCACTCACCGTGCTGACTTGGAAACATATTGCTGTTCCTTCACTGTCATGGGGTCAAAATCCCAGAATTCCCTTGCAGCAGGTGGACTGCAGCAGTTCTAGAAGACACTCACCACCACCTTCTCAAGGGCAACTAGGGACAGGTAATAAATGCTGTCCAGCCAGCGACTTCAACATCCCACAAATTAATTTAAAAACATACCTTGCTCAAATACACTATCCACTCAAAGCCAACCTTTATACCTTAGAGAGTCATAACAGCATGGAAACAGACCCTTCAGTTGAACTCATCCATGCTGACCAAGTTTTCCAAACTAAACTAGCTCCACTTGCCTGCATTTGGCCCATATCTCTCCAAACCTTTCCTATTCATATACCTGTCCAAAAGTCTTTTAAATCTTTTCATTGTACCTGCATCCACCACTTCTTCTGGAAGTTCATTCCACATATGAACCACCCTATATGTGTAAAAGTTGACCCTTGGGTCCATTTTAAATCATTCTCTTCTCACCATCTAGTTTTGAACTCGTCTACCCCAGGAAAACAACCTTGACAATTCACCTTATCTATGCCCCTCATGATTTAATAAACCTCTCTAAGATTACCCCTCAATTTCCTTTGCTCCAGTGAAAAAAGGACCCAGCCTATCCAGCCTCTCCTTTATATCTCAAACCTTTTAGTCCTGGCAACGTCTTTGTAAATGTTTTCTGAACTCACTCAAATTTAATAATATCCTTCCTATAGCCGGGTCACCAGAACTGTACACAGTACTTCAGAAGTGGCCTCACCAATATCCTGTACAACTTCAACATGACATCACAATTTGTATACTCAACAGTCTGAGCAATGAAGGCAAGCATGCAAAAACTTCTTTACTGCCTTGTCTACCTATAATGCAACTTTCAAAGAACGATGTACCTAAACCCCGAGGGGTTCTCAAAAACCCCTAAAACAACTTATCCACCACTGACGTCAGCCTCACTGGTCTATAGTTCCCAGACTTCTCCTTACAGCCATACCATTAACTGTATAACTCATGCCCTTGTTCATTTTACCAAATGCAATACCTCATTTATCCAAACTAAACTCCATCTGCCATTCTCAGTACATTGGCCCAATTGATCAAGATCCATTTTTAATGTTAGATAACCATCTTTACTGTCCATTAAAGCACAAATTTTAGTGTCATTGCAAATTTGGTAATCATGCCTCATAAATTCTTATGTTTATATAAATGACGAACAACAGTGAAGTCCCTGCAAAACGCTGCTGGTCACGGGCCTCCAGTCAAAAAACAATCCTCTACCATCCTCTGTCTCCTACCATCAAGCCAATTTTGTATCCAATTGGCAAGCTCTCCCGGAGCGGCACAGTGGCATAGTAGTTAGCACTGCTGCCTCACAGTGCCAGAGACCTGCGTTCAATTCCCGCCTCAGGCGACTGTCTTTGTGGAGTTTGCACATTCTCCCCATGTCTGTGTGGGTTTGCTCCGGTTTCCTTCCACAGTCCAAAAATGTGTAGGTTAGGTGAATTGGCCATGCTAAATTGCCTGTAGTGTTAGGTGAAGGGGTAAAGTAGGAGAATGGGTCTGGGTGGGTTGCACTTCGGCGGGTCGGTGTGGACTTGTTGGGCCGAAGGGCCTGTTTCCACACTGTAAGTAATCTAATCTAATCTAATCCCATGTGATTTAACTTCACTAATCAGTCTGCATGCGGAACGTTTCAAAAATGTGCAGGTTAGGTGAATTGGCCATGCTAAATTGCCTGTAGTGTTAGGTGAAGGGGTAAATGTAGGGGAATGGGTCTAATCTAAACTAAAAAGGCTTCACTGAAGTCCACGTACACAATGTCTACTGACCTGCCCTCACCTATCCTTTTGGTCACATCCTCAAAAAACTCAATCAAGTTTGTGAGACATGATTTCCCACACACAAAGCCACAATGACTATCCTTAATCGTCCTTGCCTCTTCAAATGTGTGTAAATGCTGTCTTTCAGAAACCCCTGCAACAACTTACCCACTGCTGACGTCAGCCTTACCGGTTTGTAGTTGCCAAACGTCTCCTTACAGGCTTTATTAAATAAAGGCACAACATTAGCCAACCTCCAGTCTTCCAGCACCTTACTCGTGACTATATCTTAAACAAAATTTGAAGACTTTACTCATATCTCCTGGAAGTCTACACTTTTTCAAAGTAAGATCATCCACTCTCTAAGAGTCTTTTTGTTGCAAAGATCCTTCAAAACATATCAATCTAGTAGTTCCTTTCTGATCTTTTTCCAGAATATCTGTAATGATAAGCATGGCAGCAAAACAGAAGTAGACATAGCACTTGAGTTACATCCTGAGTGGGGCTTTATTCAATAATGCAAACAGAAATAAAGATGTTCTGTTTCTGTTTAGTTGTCCTGACAATACTTCCCAACACCTATTCACTTCCATTACTGCCGCGTACTTCTGGTCATGGACTAGTGCACACTGATATCAAGATCCTTTTTAAACTTGACTCCATTCAATATCATTTAAAAACTCCAAGAACATTTTGTAAAGACGTTTTAGTCGTTGATGTTGGAACCCTCCCTCTTCCTAATGTCTGAATGATCCACGCATTGTTGTACAGGACACAATTGCCTACCTGCAGGACTAGACAAGCTAAAACTTCATAAAAATCCCACAAACTGAAAAATATTGAAAATTGATTTGAAATATACTTACACAAAGGCTTTTCCAAAATCTAGCGACAAAATATTATTCTAACTACCGGCTTCCATGAATTTTGGAGCTTCCTCAAAATATTCATTTACATTATGATTTTATGAACAAATATATGATCATTATTATACACTAGAACATACATTATTTAAACAGAGACCACTTTTAGTGAGAGTTTTCTTTTCACTTATCCACATACCATAAAACTGACCCTTCATTGATCATTTGCACCCCAAATTTACACCAATTCACACCAGAAAGGCTAAGGGACTTGAGGCTGTTTCGTTAGAGAGAAGGTTGAGAGGTGACCTAATAGAGACATAGAAGAGAATTATGTAGGGTGGACACTGAAAGCCTTTTTCCTTGGATAGCAATGGCTAGCATGAGGGGACATAGCTTTAAATTGAGAGATGATAGATATAGGACAGATGTCAGAGGTAGGTTCTTTGCTCAGTGAGTAATAAGGGCATGGGATGCCCTGCCTGCAACAGTAGTCGACTCATTGGATAAACATATGGATGATAATAGAGTAGTGTAGGTTAGATGGGCTTCAGATTGGTTTGACGGTTGGTGCAACATCAAGGGCTGAAGGGCCTGAACTGTGCTGTAATGTTCTATGTTCTATAGAGAGTTATAGTGATAAAGTCATACAACTTGGCAACATATTCTTCGCTCCAACTAGTCCACTACACTAACCACGTCCCAAAATTAGTCCAACCTGCCTGTGTTTGGCCCTTATCCCTCCAAACCTATCCTATTCATGAACTTATGCAATGTCTTCTAAACATTGTAACTGTATCTACATCTATCATTTCCCCTGGTGGGTCATTCCACACACTAACCACTATCTGTGTAACAACGTTGCCCCTCATGTCTTTTTTAAATCTTTCTCTTCTCACTTTAAAAATATGCCTCCTAGCTTTGAACTCCCTGACCTTAGGGAAAAGACCTTTGCCATTCACCTTATCTATGTCCCTCATGATTTCATAAACCTCTATAAGGTCAACCCTCAACCTTCTATGCTCCAGTGAAAAACGCCTGAGCCCATTCAGCCTTTTTTTTATATAACTCAAACCCTCCATTCCTGGCAGTTTCCTGGTAAATTTTTTTTCTGAATCATCTCCAGTTAATATTATCCTTCCTATAACAGGGTGACTGTACTCCAGAACAGGCCTCGTCTTTCTCTGTAAAATAGTGACTCTAGTTCTGGACTCGCTCAAAAGAGAGAATATCCCTTCCATGTTCACCTTGTTAACACCATTCATGATCTTAAGTGCTTCTATCAATGTTTGGACTTTGGTAAGCTTGGCAATACTATAATGTGCAGCAAATGAGAGGTAAATATTTGTAAATCGGATCTGCAGAAGTCTTGCATCAGAACATTATTTTATTTGTGCCTGTTAAGAAAATGGCAAAAGGGTATAATATTGATTAGTCCTATACAACCTCAACAAGACATTCTAACTGCTATTCTCAGAGATATGAGCATTGAAGGTAAGTGTGCTAAATGCCTTTTTAACCATCCTGTCTACCTGCGATACAAATTTCAAAGAACCATGTACCTGAATCCCTACATCTCTCTGTTCTAAGACACTGCCTAGGATCCTACCATTAATTGTATAAGTCCTGCCGTTGTTTGTTCCACCATAATACAATACCTTGCATATATCCAAATTAAACTACATCTGCAACTCCTCAGCATATTGCCCCAATTCATCAAGATCTTTTTGTAATCTTAGGTAAACTTCTTCACAGTCCACTATACCAGCAATGTTGGTGTCATCTGCAAGCTTACTAGCCATGCCTCCTACATTCTCATCCACATTGTTTATATAGATGACAAACAAAAATAGACCCCGGGAAACACTGCTAGCCACAGGTCTCCAGTCAGAAAAACAACCCTCCACCACACTCTGTCTCTTTAACGTAAAGAAAATTATATATCCAATTGGCAGCTCACCCTGAATCCCATGTGATCTAACTTTATTAATTAATCTACCTTATCAAATCTGTCACTTGTCCCCGTTTCATGAAGTTTTGGGCATTCCTTTAGACCATACTAGATGATAACAATCATACTGGTTAGGAGCATAAGTAGGGCATTCATCCCTCTGAGCCATTAAAATCACAGCTTATCAGTTTGTGTTTCAAATCCTGTGCTCCCATCAGTATTCAATGATGCTGGCTCCTCCGCTTTAGGAGAATTCCAAATTTAGACAGCCCTCTGGAAGATAAAAATATCGCATCTTTCTCTGCAAAACAGTGACTCTAGTTCTGGACTCACTCAAAACAGGAAATATCCTTTCCATGTTCACCTTGTCAACACCATCCAGGATCCTATATGCTTCTGTCAAGTTTTGGACTTTCGTGAACTTCACAATACAATAATCTGCAGCAAATGACAGGTTAATATCTGCAAATCAGTTCTGCAGAACTCTGCAATCAGAACATTCTTTTTGTTTGTGCCTGTGAAGAGAAATGGATTAAAGCCACAATATCACGCGGTGTCCACCAACACCCTGGAGTTGTTCAGATAGAGGTGGGTGCCGCAGGGAGTGGAGTGCATTATTTCCCCGTCCAATGTTATTTTGATTTAACCCCTGCGCCCCCCCTCCCCCCCCCCCCTTCACAGTTTGATCACGCAGCATTGCCCTTTGATGTGAAGGGCATTGCTTGTTACTGGCCACTCGGGTGTTTCCTTTCTTCCTGGTGGTGGAAACTGAATAAAGGTTCGTGCACATTGTGTCTTACACTGTGTCTCACACCTGCACACACACAACATGGGTTCTGGGGGAAAAAAATAATAAGCACTATCGCAGTTAGGCGGTAGTGTGGGGGTAAAGATAAAAAAAACAGGAGTGTCAGAGGCTTCGTTCACTGAAAGCTGGCTCTGAGAAAGCTGGATCAATGGCAATGACTCCACATGTAAATAAATACTGACTTTAAAAAAAAGCCACAATATTTCTAGTTTTCAGATTCAAAACAACCTCAATGCAATGCAGAGGTTAGCTGAGTGGATGTTTGTTTCTTGATCATTAGTTGGCTATCATTGATGGGCAAGCAATGATGGTAGAGACCCAGATGAAGATATAAACCCTAATACAATGACAAGCAATCACAAGAATGTGGGACCACTATTCATGTAAGGAGCCCTGAGTTAGGAACCCAGCAACAGAACAAAGTACCTGAGACTGACCACCTCAGGTTTTGGGGGGAGGTATTCTGTACAAGTTATAAGTATTTGTATTTTGTTACTTAATCCTTACTGTTATGATAAAAAACATTTGATACATTTAATCCTTGGTAAACTAGTATGTGTTGTATTAGTTACACAAGTTAAGGATCAGAGACAAGGGATAGTACAACAAAGAAAAGTTTCCAAGATGGCAGCAGAGTAGCAGCAGCACAGCTCCTCAGCCTTGGAGCCCATTGCTCATCTACTCCAATTGCATTTATTATTTTTATTTTTCTTTCACTGTTTTTATTTGTTTCTTAATTAGTATAGATAGTATAGTTAATATTAAATTCATCCTGTCTTCATTTAACAGCTTCAACTGAGAGCTTCTCCGATGCGTCGGCTACTTCTGGTGGTCCGGAATGGTGGTCTTTCCAGGCGTGTTGGTCTTGGCCATGTGGTGCAGTTGTTGATGGAGCAGTGCATCCCAGTATGAAGTCTCGATGGCGGTCTGGTCCGAATTAATTTTCAGCAAGCGCTTCTGGTTCGGTGTTCCGACTTCCTGGCATATCACTCTCTTCCATGGGTGGCAGTCTCATTCCAGCTCAGTGATCTGATGTCCTGGTATTTTATGTGGCATTCTTGGTAGCGGTTTTCTTCAGAGGCTTTTGATCCAGTGGAGTGACATCCCGGCATTTTTGGCTTTCGTCCCAGCATGTCATTCTCACCATGGATGAGTTCTCATTCTGGCTGTGTGGGCCATCTTTTGATGGGCTTTCTTTGAAACCAGGTGGTTAAATGAACTTTGTCTTAAATTTACCTTACATAACTTACAATTTTACTCATGATGACTTCCGTCATTAATATACATGATTCGGAGATGCCGGTCTTGGACTGGGGTGTACAAAGTTAAAAATCTATAACCTGGTGTTGTGTGATTTTTAACGTCATTAATATAGGCACCATAGTAGGGTAACATTTCATTGTATGTTTCTTGTAAAAGTATAAATGACAATAAACTCTAATTTCTAAAAAAAATTCTAAACAAAGTCAGCCCTCATTCTTTGAAACTCCTGCCTGTCTAACCTCATAAGACAATCTGTGCATCAATCTAGTCAATCTAGTCAACCCACTCTGAACCAGTTCAAATGCTTTTTCATCCTTCCTTAAAAAAGGAAATCTGAACTTAGTACAGTGTTCAAGATCTGAGATCACCAGTGCCCTGTATAATTGAAGCCTTTTAATTACATGCAGTATCTATATACTAACCTTTTGTAATTCATACATTAGAATACTTAGAACCCTGTGCACTAAAGAATTCTGTGATTGTTCTCCAATTAGGTTATATGTTTTTTTTATTTTTCCTGCAAAAGTGAACAAGTTCACATTTTCTCCCATTACACAATACCTGCCAGATTTTTGCCCATTCACTCAACTTACTGATATCAACTGAAACCTCTTCACAACGTACCTTTTGGCCTAATTTTGTGTCAACTACAAATCTAGTGACCACGTTTTCACTTACCTCATCTAAATCACGGATGTAAATTGTTAAAGGTTGACGGCTCAGATCAGACATTTGTGAACCCAGTTTATCAAATCCTGCCAAATAGAAAAGATCCATTGATGTGCACTCTACTTTCTGCCAGCTAATGAAATATCTGCCCATATTAATATATTATGCCCCTACAACGTGTTTTAACTTGGCACAATAACTTTTTATGAGGTGTCTTATGAAATGCCTTCTGAAAATCCAAGTACATTACATCAATGGCTTCTCCTTATCCACAGTATATTTTACTTCTTCAAACAACTCCAATAATTTGGTAAAACATGACTTCCCTTTCACAAAACTATGCTGACTCCTCGTTATCAGGCTACTATGCGAAATCATATCAAATCAGTCAGTTGTTCCCTCATTCCCCTGAATGTTTTGAAGTACCCTGTTTTAACCTTGTTCACAATCGATTCTAGCACCTTCCCTTCAACAGACACCAAGGTAACTGGCCTATAGTTTCTTGCCTCCCTCCTTTTTGTGTAGAGGAATTAAATTTTCCCCAAACCAGAATGACACAAGCTTGCCAGAATCTACCGAACTTTGGAAAAGTAACACTACCGCATCCACTACCTCCTCAGACACTTCTTACAAGATCCAAAGACGAGGTCCACCAGGGTCTTGTGAACTCACAACTCCATCAGGTTTCTTGGTATCAATTCATTTGTGAATGTAATTTCTCTAATTTCCTCTGTTCCATTCAGTGCCTCATTTAAAGCTATCACTGGGATGTTTTTGTATTCTCTCTAATGAAGACAGAAGCATAACACTTATTCATTACATTTATCATTTCCACATTGTCTACTGTTAACTTACCATTCTCACTCTCTAGAGAACAATACACACTTTATTTACTTTTTGCTTTTTTAAGCACCTGTAGAAACTTTTGTGATCTGCTTTTAGATTTCTACCTAGCTTCCTCTCATTCTAACTTCTATTTCCCAATTCACCTTCTGCCATCCCTCACATTCTACCAGTCATCTGACCTGCCACTCAAAATTGTGCAATTACATTCTTTTAAATTAAGCCTGATGTTTTCATTAGTTAGCCATAGATGGTTAGCCCACCCCAAAAATTGGTGACAGGGTAAATAGTGAGGAGGATAACCTTATACCAGAAGAGGATAATGATGGCTGGTCAAATGGACAGATGAGTGGCAAATTAAATTCAATCTGGATAAATGTGTGGTAATGCACTTGGGTAGGACAAACAAAACAAGGGATTACATGAAAAACCCGTTGGACCCAGGTAGGTGCAAAGGTGCACATCAGTTCCTTAAGATATCAGGACAAAGTGATGTGGTTACTTGCTTTTAGTAGTCGAAACATAGAGATTAAGAAAAATAATATTATGTGGAACTATATAAAACATTGGTTAGGCCACAGCTAAGTTTGTGTATTGTATGGAGTTCTGGAGTCCAAATTATTGATTTGTAGATGTTTCGCTTGAGAACTGTGAACTTGATTCTGAACGTATAGAAGTAATTTCTCTGCTGGAAAATCTTTTATATCTTGGATGGCCTTCACTGAGGATATTGCTCCTGCTAAACCATGATCCATGATCTTTCGCTGCTTTGCAGAAGAACTCTTCCCTGCTAACTCAGGTAGCTACCCCATAACATTATCTGGAGGAGCTTTACTTTTGTGAAAGTCCAGCATAGAAGATGGCTACATTGTTGAAACAAATACATTCTTTGTTCTAACATCCTAGAGTTTCATCCTGGCAAATATTTATTTTTGACCATGTCCTGAATGTTTGGACACTAGCCTCTTTGGGTCATATGTAGCTCTCATCCATTTTATTTAAGCAAATTTTTACATTCAAGCTGCTGATAAATCTTCATTGAATTATGTAAGCCCTTTATTTAAGCTTGTTGATTTAGTCTCTGTTTCCTTACTTGTGAACTCGACATTTTCCTTCCTGGAAGACTGCTGTTTACTTAGTCATTGGTCCTGATAATTCATCCCCAGAACATGACATTTTGAAATGTTGCTCTTGAACTTGCATTAACTCACCATCCAGCATTAAAGTAAAGTTTGTTCAGTGGGCTGTTTTGTGGACACCTTCAATTAAAGATTCATCAACAAGCTCGAGTGGGTCATGCTGCTCATTCTTATTCTCAGTATTTGCTTCTTCTTGATAAACTTTGCTGAATATTCTTTTGAATTTTCTTCTCTAATGATATGGAAATCATTTCCTTTAGTCCTGTAAAACATATGACTGCTTTCCTGTTGACAATATGAAATAATTGTCTTCTTGCCAACATAGGTAATCTCAATATGTTCTTTCTTCTTTTAAGGTTCTGCAATAACCAAGGAAGTTGAATGAATTCTAACAGCTACATTTTGGCTGGTTGGATTATAACAATCTGTTCCAAACAAATTATTCTCTTGAACCTAGTTGAACTCCTTTTGCTACCTGAAGGATGTTGAAGTCAAGGTATGTGCAGGGCAAAAAGTGAAAAGTGTTGACAGTGAATTAAGTACAAATTGTCAATTCCCTTACAAACTGTGTGTTGCAGAGGTACTTGGAGCACAGCTTTGCTCTTGAGAATTATTTTTTCATGTGTCATGTGGTTTAGCCTCTTATATGCAACAAGTCCACACCGGGTCGGTGTGGACTTGTTGGGCCGAAGGGCCTGTTTTCACACTGTAAGTAATCTAGTACTTCACTGGGTATTTGGCTTTTTGCTGCTCTCATGCTGTTTCCTATTTCTTCAAACATTGTATTTGATCTGATAAGACAGTGACATTCATTCCTATGTCAAGCTTAAAATTGATGGGATATACATTGACTTACACAAGTTCTACGAAATGTGATTAGTTGGATCATTAAATTCTCCCATGAGTACCTCCGGTATCTTTTCAAGATTCATTGTCTAATTTTGTAAAGAAGAAGATTCTATTGTGTGAGTAAGCATTGAGTGGGCGGCACAGTGGCACAGTGGTTAGCACTGCTGCCTCACAGCGCCAAAGACCCGGGTTCAATTCCCACCTCAGGCGACTGTCTGTGTTGGAGTTTGCACATTCACCCCGTGTCTGCGTGGGTTTCCTCCGGGTGCTCCGATTTCCTCCCACAGTCCAAAAATGTGCAGCTTAGGTGAATTGGCCATGCTAAATTGCCCGTAGTGTTAGGTATAGGGGAATGGGCCTGGGTGGGTGCGCTTCAGCGGGTCGGTGTGGACTTGTTGGGCCGAAGGGCCTGTTTTCACACTGTAAATAATCTAGTACTTCACTGGGCATTTGGCTTTTTGCTGCTGTCATGCTGTTTCCTAATTCTGCAAATCTTATGGAAGTGAGATAGAGTTGTACAGATATAACATTATTTTTCCATAGCTCAGCACTGATTGTACCTGTGAGGCATTTTTTTTTTATTCCACAGTCCTCACTCTGACTCTTAGCATGTGTTGTTTGGCCTAGTTTTTGATTTTGTCTTGTCACATGACTGCAGAGTTTGTGTATCTTATAAAGTGGATAGGTTGTGTTGCTCTTGTCAAATAAGGCTATGCTTCTCTCAGGTTGTGAGTCTTAATGGTTTCTGTATCTAGCAGAATAGATTGGAATAGATTTCTTCAGAGTGAAATATTCCAAGGGCAGTAATAAATCTGACAAAGACTCATTAAAAATTCCAGCAATTCTGTTTCTTTTAAATTCTGATTTTAAAGTTCTTTAGTCACTGATTTCCACCAAGCTACACAGCACCTTAATGAAATTACCTACAGATTATTCTTGATTCTGAACTCTTCTGTTAAATCTTGCTTTTTTCAAGAATTTTGTATGTTCTCTGATTAAAGATCAAAGCTATTAAAACTCCTTCAGAAGTATCTGTGCCTTCTTTAATATTTTGGTGATTTAAAACATCAACAACTGTAGAACCTGGAGTACAGCAGAGTATTTACTTGTTCCACTATGTTTTGTTTGGCCCTTTTCTGACTTTAAATCTTGACAACAATATTAGATCCCCTACCAATTCTTGTTAACGTTGTCATTTATTCTTAAAACTTTGAAGTTTTTAAAAAATCTGTATCATGCTTCTGTTTTCTATTTTCCTCAGATATTTATTGATCCAAGATAAATGCTGATAGCTTTAAAATTTGGAATTTTACATTATATCAATGCTGTTTTAATGATCTTGTCTGAAATTCTCCTCAAACTTTGAAACTCCCCTACAGTAGCAATATTGCTAAAATTTCTTTGTCTGCAATCTTTTAAACTCTATTACAACTTTGCTACAGAATTTTTTCCTACTAATACTTTACTTTTTGTGTGTTTGCAATCCTGCAGTGTTTTGCTTGCAAATTCCTTTTTGTAGCAAAACTGTTTTGGCAAAGCTGCACTGCTTACTGGGAGGACCGCAAATTCCTGTGCAAGGAGACTACCACTTCTTGGAACTAGCGTTTTCTCTCTGTCAATTTCACTTCATCTTACCAACTCTGAAATAAAGGTGTTCTTCTGGAATGCTGTGTTGCCATACTGCCAGTTTTGTAGGTACTGCTGACTGCTTCTTTGTTTAAGCATTTGCAGCTGCTGACTGATTTATTTTAAAGTGGCAATGTTCTTTAAGTGATAAACACAATTTTCTTTTGAAATTTTTCTTCTGGATTGAATGGATGGTTTCTACCATTGACAGAATGTCAGCAGTGGAGTGCCATAGGGGTCAGTGCTGGTCCCTCAGCTCTTTTATATAGTTTATATCAATGATACGGATGAAGGGATCGAAGGTAATGGTAGCTGAATTTGCTTAGAGCACTACATTAGTGGGAAAATGAGTTGTGAAGAAGACATAAGAAGCTTGCAAAAGGATAAACATAGGTTAGCTTAGTTGTCAAACATTTGCCAAATGAAGTACAATGTGGGAAAGTGTCTACTTTGGCCAAAAATGGTTTATTATTATCAGAATAGTGTGTGGTTGCAGAGCTCTGAAATGCAAAGAGCTCTGAATATCCTCGTGCATAAATCACAGGACATTAATACGCAAATACAGCAAGTAATCAGGAAAGCTAATTGAATGCTGTGGTTTACTGTGAGTGGAACAGATTACAAGAGTAGGAAGGTTATGCTTCTATTATATAGACATTAATAAGATTGCATCTGGAGTACTAGGTAAAATATTGGTCACCACAATTAAAGGATATTCATGTGTCGGAAAAAATTCAGAGAAGGTTTATTCGACTAATACTTGGAATGAGTAAATTTCCTTATTAGGAAATACTAGACAGATGCTGCCTGCATCCTCTGAGTTTAGAAGAGTCAAAAGTGTCTTAATTAAATATGAGATCTTGAGAGGACTTAACCAGATATTGAAAGGATGTTTCCTCTTATGGAGAACCCAGAAGTAGGAGTCATAATTTAAAAGTAAGAGTGGTGTTCATTTTTAAAATAGTGAAGAGGAAAGGTAGGTTGAGAGTCTTTGGAATTGCCTTCTTCAAAAGACAGAGGTAGACAGATTATTGATTATCAAGGGGATGAAAGATTATCAGGGATATGTAGGAATATAGAGTTGAAGTTAAAATCAGATTGGCCACTATCTTATTGAATAGCAGAGCACGTTCAAAGGGCTGAGTGACCTACTATTCTTCGTTATTTGTACGACTGTACAATTCCTAAGAGCTTCCAGTAAAATAGCAGTGAAGTAGGGTCTCTGAGCCTGGGGCTCATCCACTCCGTTTGTTCTTCTTTTCATTTCTTTTCTTTTTTTCTCTTTCTTTTCTTTTTTTTTCCAATTTTTATTTCCTCTTGTTGAAGAGCTTGCTCACAGTGACGACATTGGCAGTGTTGACTTGTGGCAGTGGTAGACGCCATTTTGGGTTCCTGACAGCTTCTACATCTTCAAGGTGGTCTTAGCGTGAATCATGTTTGCTATGGTGGAGGCAAGTTTGGACCCAGTATGAAACCCAGGTAGATAAGCAGGTGGCTGGAAGAACACAGCAAGCCAGGCAACATCAGGAGGCGGAGAAGTCAATGTTTCAGATGTAACCCTTCTTCAGCATCAGCGAGGTGGCGGAGTCAGTATGGTACCTAGTAGCATCAGTGACGTGTGCATTGGCAAGGACTCACAGTGGCAACATGTGCCGAAAAGTAGTGACTTTCGTTCCAGCAGCGACACAGCAAAGGGGACTCATGTTTGGCCTCCAGGCCCAAGGCCCATGTTGGAGTACTTAACAATAAAGACTGTTTCTTTATTTCTTCATTTTTCTGCCTTGATATTTTATGTCTTGGTTTATTTTTCTGTGTTTTAGGATAGCACCGGACAGTGGCATCATAAAACAATACTTTTCACTGTGTTTTGTAACAAAGAATAAACCAAATCAATAGGTATTTATACAATCACCCATTGCTGATCACCATGTTGAATGGTGGGTTGTAGTTAGGTAGATTTCTGTAAGTCGTTGAAGAGGTGAGCAGCAAGAGCAGAGTGCCATGCCGAGGACTTCAGTGCATGAAGTGTTTAACTGATCTAATCAGGTAAGGGAAGATGAGTACGGTTATACAATGTTTTATATGCATTATCCATCATGTTCTTCACCCATTTTGTTTTCTGAAGCTTTCTCTAGTACATCACTCCTGAAAGTCTCTATCTTGAAAACACCTCAATTTTTCTCTTTCTAAGCACTTCTCATATTTTTATCTATTGGTCCAATACTGCTATACACTAATCCTTAACTGACGCCTTAAACGTAGCTCCCTTTTTTCCACTGTTGGAGTACATCACAAATCACAAAGGTGAAAGAGGTGGCTCTCCACAGATTTTACAGTTGACAATGGCAGAGGAAGGAGCACTGAAAATAGCAATCTTGCCCATCGGAAATAGGTGAAGATTGGGAACGTCCAGCTGCTTGGAGACAGAATTAAACACCAACAACTCAGAATTACTGTGTATCACCACTGGTATTGCATTATGGTGGGTCCACTTTAATTTAGCAAGTGAAATGTATTTGTCAAAATGCCATAGATTGGTGGCAGTAAGTGCCCTGGAAAAACTGCATTGGAGGGTACTACCCTCTTCAACTTCCGCTTAGTTGATTACAGATGTTATACCTTGGGGTCATTGCTCAATAAAGATCATCAAGCAAACAAAACAAAACAACCTGCTGACAAGTCTTTCATACACATTGTGCAAACTAGCAGTATAAATGGAAGCATGAATGACCAGTTCCATGGATTATCAATTGTGATAACCTAATGAGACCCTGGAGGCAAGGACAATGGCTTCTGAATGCCAACCTATCTGCCCCTAAAGGAGGTGGTCAGACATCACAACTTTGACCTTACAAGTGAAAGGATTAAGCAGTTCAGTTAGAAGTGTTTTTAGTTAAAAACTAAATTTGTGGGCAGAACTGATAGATCTCAGAGGTGCAGAAACAACTTACAGCTGGGGAATAGATGCATGAATTTCTGTTGTGTTCTTGCTTTTGTCACAAAGCTGGTCCATTTTTTCTAAAACCTGTTCCTTTTCTCAAGGAAACTGCATCCTTGAGTGTTTTCAGTGGGGTCGTAAATGGTTCGGGCTCTGATTAAACTAGTTTGGTATAGAGATGAAAAGGATTTTGAAAGGCCTTTTGTTTATATGTAAATAGATGAAACTTCAGGCCAAAGTGGTCATGCTTTAGAAGTGACCTGTATAATGGAAGGAGAATGGTCAGCTCTCTAGCTGAGCAGTTCAGTCCAGAACTAGTTCGGAGTTCAGTTGTGTGGAACCTCTCTCTCTCTCTCTCTCTCCCTCTCTCCTACTGTCCTTCTAACTTCAGCCTGGAAGAGTGTGTTCCATTGTACTGTTTTTTTAAGGGGGTTTGCTTTGAGACTGTTGTGTCTATTTGAAACAGCATAATTAAGTCATGTTTGGATAGACTGAGTTCTTAGGGGTTCTTTATTCTGTTCTTTGTGCTTCATTGTGTAACTTTGTGAATACATTTTTTCTGTTTTAAAACCTGGTAGTCAATCTCGCCAACGTACTCCAGGCAATTTTCACTGTACACTTACCAAAACAAATTTCAAAATTTTGGTCTGGGCTGTCTGCTTAAGAATGTTTTGAGTGGTCTGGTCTAATCCACAACACCTTGGATTCAATGGGAAGTGTAAATACTGGCTAAAATGTCACCACAATCTGTGATTTAAAAATAACAATCACTAACCTGCTTCTCAAGAAAACTTTATACATACTCAGCTGAATGCTGTATACTTAAATCTGTAAGTCTGCGAATTGGAGCTAACTTGCCAGCACTTCCCTATTTTTGCTGACTTTAACAGACCCAATACTTACCTGAAGCAGCATATTCCTTCTAGCCTGCAGAGTTCTGAAAGCTTGATTAATGGTTTCTGGAGCTGGAAACAATGTTTTTGAGTTTAAGTTTAGCATTCTGCTTGCACAGCCTTGAACTTGTTTCTGATTACTTCTGGTGTCTGAGACTGTAGTACAGGATTATGAAAGGGTTAAAGTCGAGAAGAGTGAGAGGAAAAGCATCCACTGTGATGATGTCAGAGATCACATGCAGTGGCGGAGACCTTAGAATAGATACTGAATAGAGGAGCACTCTTCATTAAAGAGGCAACATGGAAGCTCGATCACTGCATGAAGATATCCAGCTGTAGTCTCTCCTTACACTGCTCTGACTGAAGATGATGGTGACAAATGTATTTAACTTTAAAGATGCAAGTTCATTTAAAGATGGACAGGAATCTCAGACATATCAGCCAGGCACAGTTTTGCTGAGTAGCTGCAATACTTTACAATGTAGCTTATGATTTCATCCAATTTGGCGAAGTAGAATCCAGCCTTAGTGGGCTGCTAACCTTTCCAAAGTACAAAATATAATGGATGGTCACCGTATTGTGTTCCAAACAATTCCTACATACAGCTTCTGTAACAGGAAGATCTTCAGCTCATTGAGTTCATTTAACCTTTGACTATTGTGTAAAGCAGAAACTGGCTACCTACTATACACCATTCTCAATTTTCTTTCCAAGCAAAAAGGATTGAAATCACTATTTCACGATCAGAACCTACAATATTCCATCTATACCTTTTAACTGTGGAAAGCTTTGCCATAGGCTAGTTCACAAGAGAATTCCTATCCTGTTGAATTTTTCCTAGTATGGAAAAGTCAATTGTTAAAAATAACTGGACATTGGACAAAGAGCAACTGATACCAAAGAATGGAATCCATCCCTGGTAAGTTACCTGTGAACAGGTATCCAAATATAAATGAGGCTTAAAGCCCAATATGAAGTGTTTAAAAGGGTCCACTCATTCAGGCAAAGGGATCACTTCCCATACCCAATGCATACTACTTAATTTCATACCTCTTTTTCACTCACATAACATGACAACAAATATGGTTAGCAACACTGGAGCACACAACTTAGAAAAGATGTGGACTATTATAAAGATATTTCATTAAAAAATGCAATTACATCTGACAGAGATCAATTTCATCAATGTGAATTCTACCTCTTATACATTGGAGAGAACACCCTGTGACTTACTTTATTATTTCAGAGAACAACGTGTGACAGATCTGCACTATTCACAATGATATTCTCAGAGAGAAGGTGGTTAGTTAAAGTGGCTTATTTCCTCTGAGAAATCAATTTACCTATTATGCTTTGACCTCACATTAGTGATGCTTCCTTCATGTGCAGCAGGCTTATTAAAGTTCAGCTACTGTTTGAAAAGCTCAATACATGAGCTATGTTTTTCTTAAAAAAATTCAACAAAACGCGTACTCTCGAGAGGGGGTAAACTTGAAAGTTGCCAAATTCTGAAAGAACATAAAAATTTGAATAACAGCTCCAGTCTGAAAAACCTGCAGCTAGAAAGAATATGATTAACAGAAATAATCTGTTTTGTCTGATAGCTTGTTAAGGTAGATATAAGAACATGTCATCTTTTCGGAGTGAAATAATTGCCTTCATGTTGCACCATTAATTAAATTCCTGGCAATCTTTGTGCAATCATTTGAACTGACTGCTTGAGCCTCAAGATTTGTTTTAATTGGAGGAAAAATGATGGAAGGGGACAAGAAGTGCCAAGATTTACATTTGCATTCTGAAAAGTCTGTTAGGGTTAGTGGGACAATGGTTAATACAGATGGTTGAATTGCTTCACATTACTTTTCCTGAATGTTCTTGAACGCAAAGGGGTTGATGCCCTTTACAGTATTTTTCAACGTTTCACTTATCTTCTGCAATAATCACTTGGATGAGGAGAAGTCTCTTGAAATTCTATCCCAAAATTCTTAGTTTTGCTTCTTAAGAAACCAGATTTTAAGACATTACAAGCCCTCAAATCAGAATGGTACAACACATCTGACCTGTGAAATCTGTTATGTTTATCTACAAGGTCTGGTCTAATCCTTTTCACTTCTAGTGATGAAGATGGGAAGACAGGAAGAAAGAGTGGTCAATAGTGTATACAGTCTGTTCTGATATAATGCAATAGTTCCGTTCCTGTGCAATCCTGCATTATAAGAAAATCACGTATAACAGCACCATTTAAACCAATAGAATAAGAATTGCGTTATAGCCAATATAGGTCAAGAACGATCAAATTCTACAAATAATTGCCTAAATTCTTCAATCTTGTTGTAATCAATTCGCTTTGAAGAAACATGCAGTATAGCAGAACCAACTGTACAACATCTTTGGCTTTATCAACAACAACAGAAATTGCTGGACAAGTTCAGCAGGTGTGGCAGCATCTGTGGAAAAAAATCACTAATAACATTTCAGGTTCAGTGACCCTTCCTCAGACCTGCTGAGCTTGTCCATCAATTTCTGTTTTTGTTTCTGATTTTTAGCATCCGCAATCTATTCATTTTTTTTTCTTGGCTCTAATAATGTAGGTGGGGACAGTGAGAACAAGAACAAGAGCAGGGTTATGTTGAACTTACAGAAGCTACCTCCTCAGCCTCAGCTCGAGTACTGCAACCTGTCAGAAGAATGTGAAAATATTGGAAAGAGTTCAGAAGAGATTTCTGAGTGGTTTCAGGGGTGAGGAATTTCAGTGAAGAAGTAGGGTTGCAGAAGTTGGGATTGATGTACTTGGAGAAGAAAAGACTGAGAGGAAATGTGATGGTAGTATTCAAAATCATGAGGGAATCTGGACTGAACAAATAGGGAGAAAATTTTCCCACTTTGTGAAAGGATCAAGAATGAGGGGGCACAGATTTACAGGTAATTCCTAAAAGCAGAAGTGGTATGAGGTATATTCTCTCCAACAATTATTAGGTCAGGAAAGTACTGCTTTAGAAAGTGTATGTTGAAGATAGATTCAATTAGGGGATTTAAAAGGGAATTAGATGCTTATTTGTAAAAAAACAATATGAAGGGGTGAAGGGGGGAGAATGGCATTGAGAGGGAAGCATGTTTGGAGAGCTGACACAGAGGTGATGAGCAAATGGCCTCCTTTTGTACTGTAAAACTTCAGTGATGCTGTGATGTCGAATTATATTGTCACGTTGCTCTGTAACTGACCAGTGGAAACAGTGCCACTTAGATGATCACAAGCCTTTATAATCTTGAATACCTATTATTTCAGTAATCTTCTCTCCTCTACTGGAAGAAAAACCATTAACATCAAATCCCTCTTTATTCCTGATAACAGATGAGTAAATGTAAATAAGAAGCATGAGAATAGCTAGGGAAAATGTAGACCTACCCAAGGACAAAGGAGGGAATTTATGTGTGGAGCTGAAGGAAATGAATAAGGTTCTTAAAGAATCTTTGCATCAGTATTCAGAAAGGAGAAGGACATGTGGACGGTGAGTCTATAGGTGTGTACGTTGATATTCTAGGGCATGTCAATATAAAAAAGGGGGTGGTGTTGGGTGTTTTGAAATACATTAAGGTAAACAAGTCCCCAGGAATCTGATGGAATTGATCCCAGAATACTGAGGGAGGTGTGGAATTAAATTGCTGGGGGTACTACGAAATCTTTGGATCCTCTTTGTTCACAGGAGAGGTCCCAGAGGACTAGAGAATAGCCAGTGGTTATCCTTTGTTTAAGAAGGGCAACAGGGATAATCTGGAAAATTGTCGGCTGATGAGCCTTTTGTCAGTGGTACAGAAAATTTTGGAGAAGATTCTCAGGGTTAGGATTTACATTTAGAAAAATATGGAGTTATTAGTGATAGGCAGCGGGGGGCTGGAGGCGTCATGTTTCTCAAACTTGATTGAGTTTCTTGAGGAAGTGACAAAGATGATTGAGAGAAGGATGGTGGATGTTGACTACTTGGACTTTAACAATGCCTTTGATAAAGTCCTTCATAGCAGGCTGGTAGAGAAGGCGAAGTCACATGGGATCCACGGTGAGCTGGTAAGATGGATAGAGAACTGGCTTAGGCATAGACGACAGACAGCAGCTGTGGAAGGCTGTTTTTCTGATTAGAAATCAGTAGTGTTCCATATGATCAGTGCTGAGACCCCGGATATTTGTAATATATATGTGAATGGTTTATTGGAAAATGTAGGTGATCTAATTAGAACATAGAACAGTACAGCACAGAACAGGCCCTTCAGCCCACAATGCCGACCACTGATCCTCATGTATGTACCCTCAAATTTCTGTGACCATATGCATGTCCAGCAGTGTCTTAAATGTCCCCAATGACCCTGCCTCCACAACTGCTGCTGGCAACGCATTCCATGCTCTCACAACTCTCTGTGTAAAGAACCCACCTCTGACATGCCCTCTATACTTTCCTCCAACCAGCTTAAAACTATGACCCCTCGTGTTAGTCATGTCTGCCCTGGGAAATAATCTCTGGCTATCGACTCTATCTATGCCTCTCATTATCTTGTATACCTCAATTAGGTCCCCTCTTCTCCTCCTTTTCTCCAATGAAAAAAGCCCAAGCTCAGTCAACCTCTCCTCATAAGATAAGCCCTCCAGTCCAGGCAGCATCCTGGTAAACCTCCTCTGAACCCTCTCCAAAGCATCCACATCTTTCTTACAATAGGGCGACCAGACCTGGATGCAGTATTCCAAGTGCGGTCTAACCAAAGTTTTATAGAGCTGCAAGAAGATCTCACGACTCTTAAACTCAATACCCATATTAATGAAAGCCAAAACTTAATTGGTTAAGTTAACTTAAATGAAAGCCACTGCTTAATTGGTAAGCATGCAGATGACACAAAAATTGCGAGAGTTGCAGACAGTGAGGAGTACTGTCAGAGTACACATCAGGATATAGATAAGCTGGAGACTTGGCAGAGAAAAGGCAGTTGGAATTTAATCTAAACAAAATGTGAGGTGATGCATTTTGGAAGATCAAATGCAGAAAGGAGGTATACAATAAATGGCAGAACCCTTATAAAGTGGGAGTTGACATGGGGCATGCTGACACGGGGCACACAGTTACAAGATTGCTGCTGAGCCATAAATTAGTCACTTAGTACACAAGATGGCTGCTGAGCCCTTACATGGAAAAATACAGCAAAGCATACACCGATACTACTTGAGGCCAACAGGATACCAGCACAATTGACACAGAGCAAGGATGATTAGTTTAAGGCGGGTGGGGGAACAGAATGCACATCAGTAACGTCTACTGCCCGCTGATGTGTCTAAGTCCAGCCAACACCTTCAATAGAAATGTTAACTACCTGAGACTGCTTGGATACAAATATTAATACTTCAGATTTACAGTAATGGAAAATGATCTTCCTTCTCAGGAAGAACAATCAAGACCACTGAAACTGACAATGATGTTGTAATGATTTCTGTAACAAACTATGCTGTACAAACAAAGACTCGATACTTGAACTGTTGTATCACAAAATGTATAAAATATCATGACATGTGCTTCGAGAGTGAGAGGAGGCTCACAGCTAAAAGCTATGCTGATGAACGTCTCTCTCTCTCTCTCTCTCTCCCCCTGGAGCTCTGCTTTCTTTGTATAATAAACTCTGTCATTGGTTCCCGATTCTGACTCTGACACTGGTGATTTTCCCCACAAAACTTAGTAACATTAACATACAGAGGGATCTAGTTTCTTGAAAGTGTTAATACAAGTTGATAAGGTGGTCAAGAAGGCATATGACATGCTTGCCTTCATTGGTTGGGGCATAGAGTATAAAAATTAGCTAATCACGTTGCACCTGTACAGAACTTTACTAAGGCCACATTTGGAATATTGTGTACAGTTCTGGTGGCCACACAACAGAAGGATTTGGAGACTTTGGAAAAGATGCAGAAGTAGTGTAACAGAATGCCTGACTTGAAGGGTGTTAGTCATGAAGAGGGATTAGACAAACTTGGTTTGCTTATACTTTAATGTTGGAAGCTAAGGGTGATCTGATAGAAATTAACAAAATTATGAGAGGTAGGAATAGACTGGACAGTAAGAGTCTTTTCTCCAGGGTAGAAATGTTACGTACTTGGGGACACGGGTTTAAGGTTAAAGGAGGAAAATTTAAAGAAGATGTGAGGGCAAGTTTGTTTTTATACAGTGCCTGGAATGTGCTGCCAGAGGTCCTGTTGGAGGTGGATACAACAGCAATGTTTAAGAGCCATCTTGAGAGATAGATGAATATGCAGAGGATATGGACTGCGTAAATGAAAAACGATTTTTCATTTAGAAAATGATCACATGTTGGCGCAACCTTGGTAGGTCGAAGGGCCTGTTCCTAAGCTATACTGTCCTTTCTTCTAATCCTTTAGCATTTTATAAATTATATTATGTCCTCCCTATAATGGGGTATTCCAGAATGTTTACAATCCACTAACTAAAACTTAAGTGATCTTGTGTAGACAACGTTGATTCAATTACTCATTTGATTTCTCTAATCAGAAGGTCTTGTAGTATAGTGGTGCTGCTGCTTATGGCCCATAACACTTCACAGATGCCCAGCGGAGAGTTGCTGGATCTGTTCAAAATCAATTCCAATTAGCAGAGGGGTAGTGCCACGCAATATTAACCATCTGACATCTACCAAGGTACTGGAAACAAAAACAGCCCTTCAAAATCCTCCTTACTAACATCTGGGGACGTCACACCAATTGGGAGAACTGTCTTACAGACGTGTCAAGCAATAGCCTTTTAGTCATACTCACAGAATCAGATCGTACAGACAATGTTCCAGACAACACATCACTCTCCCTATGTATGCCCAGTCTCACCGGCCAGAAAGACCCAGAAGAAGTGGCAGCAAAGTGGCACACAGTCAGGAGGGAGTTGCCATGATGTTTCATGGTTACACTTTCAAATGGTCAAGGAAACCTCCTGCTGATTACCACATATCACCACTGAGCCCCTTCCATTCGGCTGATGAGTCAGTTCCTTCATAATGAACACCACTCGGGAAGTGGCATTGATGGTGGTAAGATGCAGAATATACACTAGGTGGGGAATTTCAATGACCATTGGCAGGACCACTACTGACCAAACTGGTTGAGTCCTAAAGAACATTGCTATGAAACCGGGTCAGTAGTAGGTGATGAAGGAACCGACACAAGATAAGAACATTCTTGACCTTATCTTCATCGTCTGCTTGCTGCACATGCATCTGTCCATGACATTATCAGTAGAAATGCCTAATGCGCAGTTCTTGTAGGACCGTCTTCAAATTAAAGACTTCCTTTGCTTTTTGCAGCACTATCACCATGATAAATAGCATAAATTTTGAACAGATCAAGATTTTTAAGACTGGACATTAATGAGGCACTGTGGGCCATCACCAGCAGCAGAATTGTATTTCAACATAATCTGTAACCTCATGGCCTGTCTTATCCCACACTCTCCCAATACCATCAAGCCAGGGGATCAACCTGGGTTCAATGAAAAGTGCAGAAGGGCATGCAGCAGTGGCACCAAGCATTCCCTAAACATTATATGGCAATGTCGTGAAATTACGACACAGGACTACTTGCGTGCCAAACAACATAAGCACTGACTGATGGACAGGGCGAAAAGATTCCACACTCAACGGATCAGTTCTAAGCTTTGAAATCCTACCACACCCAGTCACAAATGGTGGTGAACAATTAAACTGAAGAAGAAAGCTCCACAAATATTTTTGTTCTCAATGAGTGGAGAGCCCAGCACATCAATGCAAAAGATAAGACTGAGGCATTCATAACAATCTTCAGCCAAAACTGCCCAATTGATGATCCATGATTTGGTCTCCTCTAGATCATCCCAGCATTACAGATGCCAATCTTCTGCCAATTCAATTCACTCCACGTGATATCAAGAAACAGCTGAAGGCATTGGATGTTGTGAGTGCTATGTGCCTTTACATCATTCCAGAAACAGCATTGAAGACGATGCTCCAGGACTTGCGACACAAGTTGTTGCATTACAGCTTCAACTCTGGCACCTAGCCAACAATGTAGAAAATTGCCCAGTAAATGTCCTGTGTATGCAAAGCTGGATAAATCTAATCTGGCCAATTAACACCACATTAGTCTATACTTGATGGTCAATAATATGATGGAAGGTATGCAGTGTCTGCTTGGCAATAAGCTGCTCACTGATGTTTAGTTTAGGTTGGCAAGCCCAATTAGCTCCTGATCTTACTAAAGCTTTGTTTCAAACACTGACAAAGAGTTGACTGAAGGGGACGGTGAGAGTGACTGCCTTTGACCTGAAGGCTGCATTTGACCAAGTGTGGAATCATGGAGCCGTAGGAAAACTAGAATGAATGGGAATTGGAGAAAACTCTGCTGGCGGAGATACCCAGCAAAAAAGGAAGATCGTTATGGTTATTGAAGATCAGTCATTTCACCCCAGGACATCTCTGTATCATTTCCACAAGGGACTGACCTTGGTCCAACCATTAACTGCTTTGTCAATGGCTTTCCCTCCATTATATGTGTAGAAGTGGGGATATTCACTGGTGATTGCACAATGTTCAGGACCATTCACTACTCCTCAGATGCTGAAGCAGCCCATGTCTAAAGGCAGCAAGACTTGGATGATAGATTCATACTTAGGCTGACAGCTGGTAAGTATAGTCCACACCATCTAATTTCAAGGCACTGACTATCTCCAGCAAGAGAGAATTTAACCATAACCTCTTGACATTCAATAACTTTCCATCACTGAATTCCTCAATATCAACATTCTGGAGGTGATCACTGACTATAAACAACCTGGATTGGGGCAATATCAATTCAATGGCTATAAGAACAGGTTACACACACAGAATACTGCAGCAAGTAGCTCACCTCCTGGCTCCCCAAAGCCTGTCCATCATCTAGAAGGCGCAAGTCAGGGGTGTGATGCAATGCTCCCCACTTATCTGGATGAGTATGGCTCCAACAAAATTCAAGAAACTTGACAGTATTCAGTACAGAGCAACCTGATTCATTGATACATCTTTAAACTTTCACTCTTTCCACCATTGACACTCAATAGCAGTAGTGTACCATTTACAAGATGCACTGTAGTAATTCACCAAGATTTCTCCCATACCCATGATGCATACCACCAAGGACAAGGGCAGCAAATTCATGGAAATGTCACCACCCTAAAGTTCATTGACTATCCTGACTTGGAAATATATCACTATTCTTTCATTGTTACTGGGTGAAAATGTGGGAACTGCCTTCCTATCAGTAGTGTGGGTATACCTACACCAATGGACTGAGCATTTCAAGAAGGCACTGTGCTATCACATTATCAAGGGCATCTAGTGATGGGAAATAAATGCTGGTTGAGTGAGCGAAAGCCAAATCCCTGAATTAATTTAAAAAATACATGACGGATGGTTTCCTCATTGTACTTGTCTCCAAAGGATGGGGGCTAGAGGATGTAGTGGTAATCAGCATTTAATTTTCAAATGCATTTTCATTTTCTTTTAATTGCATTGGCCCTTTTGACTATCACTGATAAAAATATTTGGTGCATGTCTGTATGAAGTTATAAAGGTGTTGATTGTTTTAAAATGCTCTCTAAAAATAATTGATAATGCAACTTCATACAGACATGATAAAGGATAAATCCTTCAGCCAGCAGTAGATCCACAATGTTTAGACACATGCTCCAGAGGAGCTGGAACATTTTTGTCTGAAATATCTCCACAATAAATTTTTAAAAACTTCTTTGTAAATTTTAACGCAATAAAACATTCTAAGGTGTTTTATTACAGCATTATCAGAGATATTAAGTCATTTATTGAAATGTTAGGACAAATGATTTAAAGAGCTAGAATTTAAGGTAATTTTTAAGTAAAAGAAAGAGAAATAGAGAGGCAGAGAGGTTTAGGGAGGAAACTCTCATCGCATAAGGAAATTGGGGACGCATGACAGGTGGTCAGAGTAATCTAGAGGATATGTTTTGGCATAGTGGTGATGACATTCAAATTAGCAGTTATGGTCACTAACGTGCAAGAGTCAGCTTGTTCACAAACATCACTTTTCTGGTCTTATACGACTCCAGACCCACAGTAATATAGTTGCGTCTTAACTGTTTTCTGATATGGCCTCACAAGCCATTCGGTTCAACAGCAGTTAGGGATGGGCAACAAATGCTGGCCTTGAGAGTGATGCCCCAAATGCCATGAAAGAATGAGCATTTAAAGTGATATGCATGCTGTATGACTATGACTCTAATATTCAAGGCTATGGGCATAGCATGGGAAAGTGGAACCAGTGTAGATAGCAATATATTTTTGGCGGTACATTCTCAATGGGACAAAGGGTATCTTCTGTATTGTATAATTTTATGATTGAAGAAATGAATTCTCATCATAGGACAACCATGTTATCTCAGTATTACGTTGCACAATGTCATTCAAACCTTAGGTGAAAGTTAAGGAACCAGTTAGTACGCAATTTTCTACGGCCATGGCTTCCAAAACAAATACTGCTATTGAGTACAGGCCTGGTATCCCGTACAAATCAGGGAAGGTCTTCCTGTTGCTTAAATTGTCATTGCTCCATGCCTTTAATATATGTACATTAAATCTAATTCCTAGTGTTTCTACAGCATTAGAAATTGTATTATCTGCCATCAGCAATTCTCTATACCTTAATAATCACAACAGAGAATTGTTATACTTCAATAATAATATTAAATTATGACATTACAAACGGAAGACTTACTAGCTGACTTTTAATTCCGTACACTTTTCAAGGCCTTTGCTTTGTGATAAATGTTAGTACAACCGCAATCTTGATAACTTCACGAAAGGAACAATTTACAACACAATATAAATTGAAATGCTATTCAGGTTATTGCTTAATTTTAACCTCCCAATCAGCTTCCTTTATTTCTCTACATTGATTATTGTAACAGGTTCAGATTTTACTCATCAAACCGAGATGCAAACAATGCTACTTTCATTGTTTCAGTTATTCAAAATTTTCGTAGCAGAATTACCAAGTGTCTCAAAAATATGTTCCGCTGTAAAGACAAAAATGAGATTCTCTATGACAAAATCCAATGTTTTTTTTTATGCTTGCCATCAACTTTTTGGATTAATCTCTTTGCTGAAATGAATCTTCAGCTTCCATTTTTGGTCTGCATATTTTACAAGCGTTTGTAGTCCCTTGATTGAACAAATACAGCTGGACGTGAAACATGCATTGATTACTACCTTTTGTTCTGCCAGAACTCTGTTTACTTGCCGAAAACTATTCAATGGCAGTCAATCAATTTGATTTTGATTCAGGCACGTTCCTCTCCACTTGGGTAAGAGATTCTGAGAAGAATGTTCAGTTAGTCATGTGAACTTCATTAAACCATGATGGAATAAAATACGTGCTGTTGTGCAAATGCAATCCAATTTGTTTTTGAGTTTGTTGGAACATTAGCTGCCTAAGGTCTTACAAAATTGCAGACAACCTATCTCCCTTCTTAACTCGAGATTTTCTGCCAATGCTTTCAGCCCTAATCATGGTTTGCTCCATTGAGTAGATAGAGTACAAGCTTTTTTTTGTTTCTATGATTACAAATTATCTGATGTATTTCACTTTGAATGATGGGCAGAATATTCCCAGTCCCAGAACGACATAGACAACGATCAGTCAATTGGGAATATATAGTGAGATCTGAAATAAATTAGATTTGTGAAGTTAAGAAATAGAATTTGATTTTCCATCCAAGGTTTGCACAGCAAGAAGAGAATCTTGATAGTGAGTAGTGAGAGGCCTATCTGCATGCATTTGTGTTTTATTTGAGCCTTGTTTAATCTCATTTAGACATATTTTCCAAAAAACCTGTTCAGCATAATATTACTGAAGAACAGCAGCAAGCTGCAGGGTTGCCAAACATCTTCCACATGAAGAGATCACATCTGAAGGTCTCCTCAGGATGTATCAGAGTTAAAACTATAAGACGTCGAAGGAGAAGTAGGCCATTCAGCCTATCGAGTCTGCTTTATCATTCAATCAGATTACGACTGCTCTGATAATCCTCAGTTTCTCACATGAAGAGATCACATCTGAAGGTCTCCTCAGGATGTATCAGAGTTAAAACTATAAGACGTCGAAGGAGAAGTAGGCCATTCAGCCTATCGAGTCTGCTTTATCATTCAATCAGATTACGACTGCTCTGATAATCCTCAGTTTCTCTGCTGCCTTTCCCCTATACTCTAGGATTCCCTTACTGATGAAAAATTGATCTCAGACTTGACTATACTTACTGATGCTGCCTGACCTGCTGCGCTTTTCCAGCAACACATTTTTAAGGTCTGATCCCCAGCATCTGCAATCCTCACTTTCTCCTATACTTAGTGACCTAGCCTAAACAGCCCTCATTGATAAAGAATTCCTCAAATTCAATTCCCTCCAAGAGAAGAAATTCCTCCTCATCTCTGCCTTAAATGTGCAATCCATTATTCTGGGCTTGTGCCCTCTAGTTATACACTCTCTTACAAGAAAGAGAATGTCTGCATGTCAATCTATGTCTGAATCTATGATACAATAGGTCATCTTCTTCTTCGCTGTTACAATGAGTACAGGCCCAAGCAACTCAAACTCTCCTCATAAGACAGTCTCTCCATACCTGGTATTAGCCTAATCTACTTTCCCTAGACTCCCTCCAATGCCAATATATCTTTCTGTAGGTTAATGGCCAAAACCTGTTATGGTCAGACTAGTGCTTTATATAGTTTTTGCAAAACCTCCCTATTTTTATGCTTGATTCCTCTTGAAATGAAGGCCAAACTTCCACTGGTCTTCGCTATTACTCGCTGAATTTGGATGTTAGATTTTTGCTATTTATAGCTGAAAATGTGGTGCT
>NC_057713.1:48098475-48122001 GCF_004010195.1 Chiloscyllium plagiosum
CTTAGCCTGCTGGACAAGCTTTCCTCATTCCTGAAGAAGGGCTTATGCCCGAAACGTCGATTCTCCTGTTCCCTGGATGCTGCCTGACCTGCTGCGCTTTTCCAGCAACACATTTTCAGCTCTGATCTCCAGCATCTGCAGACCTCACTTTCTCCTCAAAGATTTTGCTATTTATATATAAGGTCTCTCAAATCCCTCTCACTGTTAGATTTCTGCAGTCTTTCTCCATTTATACAATATTTAGCTCCTCAATTCTTCCTACCAAAGTGCATTTTCTCCCATTTTCCAACAATACATACATCCTTTCCTTTAACCTATCTACATCCCTTTGCAGAATTGGTGCGTCATCCTCATCACTTGCATTCCCATCTATTTTTGTCTCATCTGCAAACGTAGATATAACCCATTCACTTTCCTCATCCAAGCCATTTATAGTAAATAATTGTGGCTCCAGTATACATCACTGTGGCTTACCAAGAGCAATAGGTTGCCATTCTGAAAATACTCTATCCCAACAATATGTCTTCTATTTGTCAGCCAATCCTCCATCCATACTAATAAACCAGCTCTATCACCACGGGCTCTTGTATTATAAAGTCGCCCAACATGTTGTAACTTATCAAATGCCCTCTGAAAATCCAAATATAATATTTCCACCATTTTATCTTTATCCTTATTAACCCACGAAAGAAGTCTGGTAAATTCGTCAGGCAAGGTTTCCCCTATTCATGAAGCCATGCTGACTCTGTTTGATCATGTTGCGTATTTCTAAATTCTCTACTATTATGTCCTTTACTAAGGTCTTTAACATTTTCCCAATAATTGAAGTTTAGCTAACTGGCCCAAAGCATCTGTTGCCTTTCCTTTTTAGTAAAAGCGTTTGGCAATTTTGGCCAGACATAGTGTGCCACATCTTCCAGACATGTACAATTGGAACAAGCACTGAGGTGATGTGCTGGATGCTGAGGAATAAGGGGAATGGGAGCAATTATTTTAGAATGAGATGAGAACATTGGGGAGAAGGTAGCTCCCCTTGTACATGATGGAGCTCAGCAGCACGGGGACTCTGAGCAAGAAAGCGCCTCACTGACACCCTGTTCCAGTAAATGAAAGCTAGCTTCTATCATTAGTTATGATGCCAGTGCTTGGTTTACGTTGCGGAAATGAATGTCAGCATCTACCTATTTTGGTTGCATTCCCTTCTAATGGCTATAAATAAAAGCTCATATTTGGAACTGCCCAATTGCTTTTCCATATGATGTTCCCCAAGTGAGCAATGAAACAATGAGGGTGTCCATTGGGCATTTGGAGCATTGTAGCAATGATGCTGTGGAGGTGTACAAATAAGATGTAGTTAGAGACCAGGGTAGGTGGTGACATTGTGGTTATATCATTGGACTATTAATCCAGAGCTCTGGGCTAATGTTTTGGGGACATGAGTTGCAATTCAACCATTGCAGATGGCGAAATTTGAATCCAATAAAAAATCTGGAATAAATACCTGGCCTAATGCCAATCAGGTAACCATTGTCATAAAAACTCATCTGGTTCTCTAACGTCCTTTCGGGAAGGAAATCTGGCATGCTTATCTGGTCTGGCTTAATGTGAATCTAGACTCACAGCAATGTGGTCGACTCATATCTGTTCTCTGGGCAATTAAGAATGGAGAATAATTGCTGGCCCAGCCAGCAATGCCCACATTCTGTGAATGAATTAAAAAAAAGTGTGGCCCAGTGTTTAAATAGCAAATAAAGGTGAGAAAATTTAGTTGTATGTATCTTGCTATGCTGGCTATTTGCCATGAGCAGCATGGCTTTGTGGTTACTGCACATCCCTTGTGGTTACAGCGCATCCCTTGTTAGTCAAGGGCAATGGCAGATTGCTAACACTGGTTTAGGGTACAGCATCCTTCCAAAGGTGTCATATGAGCAAGGACGCCCGGTCTTTTGTTGGATATCCAGTGAGTGGCAACTTGATTGGGGAATGGCACATTGTAAGCTTAAGACATACACAGATGTGAGGGACATGATAGGGGGAGGTAATAAAGCCTCATGTGAGAATCTTTCCAAGACACTCAAACGCAACTTGAACTTAAAGCAAAAAAAAAGTTCAGCCCGCTTTATCTGGAGTAGGAGTACGACCTCCTGGATTAATAATGCAGTAATGTAACTATAAAACTACCTTATCTATAAATAAATTTAGAATACAAGTACAGATTGTCATTTAAAAAAAAAATACTTTATACGTTAAAAATGTTGGTGATTCTATTTTTGTCACCTTCCCAAAATGAGCCAGTCACTGCATCCTATTCTTAACGTCACTTTTTAAAAGAATTACACCAAACAAACTGCAGAGGCTCGAAATGAAAGCAGCAAAATTCTCTTTAGTCTGCTTGGTTCCTTACCTTCAGTTGCTACATCAGTTTATCACTTTATTAAAAAAAAAGCACTGTGGATGGTGTAAATCTGAAATAAAAACAGAAAATGCTGGAGAGAATCAGCAGATCTGGCAGCATTTGTTGAGAGAGAAACAAAGGTGATGTTTTGAGTCCAGTATAATTCTTGTTTGGATCTATGTATTATGTGTGTGTAAGCTGTCAAAGTCTTACCAGACCATTGAGTTGCTCTCTCATTAGGGAGAGAGATGACCGGTGGTGATTTAACCTAGGGACCATCATACCTCATGTGAGGGGAGACGTTGAGAAGGAGAGACCTTCATGATAACCTCAGCCAGTGATGGGAATTGAAGACACGCTATTGCATCACATTGATTCGCAAACCAATCGTCCAGACAACTGAGCAATACAACCTTAGCAGATACTGAAAATATTTTGTGAGATTCACCTATTTGATGTTTCATTGTGCCAATAATTACAAGTGTATCTGCAGGTGTGCCAGGGACCTGGATTTGATTCCACTCTCGAGAGACTGTTTGTGTGGAGCTTGCACATTCTCCCTGTGTTTGTGTGAGTTTCCTCCAACAGTCCAAAGATGTACAGCTTCGGTGGATTGACCATGGAAAATTGCGCATAGTGTCCAGGGATGTGCAGGCTAGGTGGATTACCCATGAGAAATGCAGGATAGGATAAGATAGGGAGTGGGATGCTCTTCAGAGCAGCATTTTGTATGGGCCGAATAGCCTACTTGCACACTGTAAGGATCCTATGGCTCATGACAAAGGTCATCCCTTAGTATTTGACAGCCAATGGAATGCTTCTGAAATTCAGTCACTGCTGTAATGTTGCAACCAACTTTCCCATGGAAAACCACTACAAACATTGGTCTAATTATGATAAATAACATTACAAAGATTGAGGTATCAAAATTCACCAGAACACCAATGTTAATGGTCTGCCCTTCTCTGTAGGGGCAGATTTGGCCCCTTTTTAACATTTCATCCAAAAGACCGCACCCCCAACAGTGTAGTACTCTCACAGTACGAGACTTGAACTCACAGCCTTCTAATTGAGAACTCAATACTACTGATGAGCCATGGCTGATTTAAATAACATTTTACAATTTGATAACATCTCTGTTTCATTTCCAATCACAAAATGGCAGTTTGAAGTCCAGACCACAATTTTGCAACAAAAGAAATAAAGCATTTTTCTCAGCCTATTTTAATTCATACTGTAATGGCATGGACACATGTTTGCCAGCATACATTTACAATAAAAATTTTGGAATAATTTAGCAATCTAAAATAATTTCTGAGTGTATACTGTTCACACTGCTAAATCATTAGCCATTCAACCAATATGAATGAGTTTCTACAGTTCACAATTAAGCTTGTGTATTTCATCGGCAGCTATTTGTAGTAAGCCAAAGAGAAAGGAATAGAACAAAGTCATTAACAGCGGTTTAACAGAAGTATGATGAAACACAAAGCAACTGATTTTTGTCCCTCTTTGGAAAATCAAACATCCAGATCCCTCTAGCTGATGAATTCTAATGTGTAATTGATTGAGGTAAATGTACATGTATACAACGTGGTCATCTCTTGAATGAGAATTACAAACCAATAGAAAGAAATTAATTGCATTTGATATTGATTTTTAGACACAGCAAAACAACTTCCATAACAAACGGAACTAACATGAAACAAACACAATAACTGAAATTACTTTTGCTATAACGTCTGGCACAGAATGTATTTTGAATCAATCAAATATTTATCATTAAACCTTTCACCACTGCCAAAATCTCTCAATGCAAAATTAAACAATGGCTAAAAAGCTGAAATTGGTGAATCAACAGTGATTTAAAGGGCTAGCCTATATTATGTCAGATTTTGCCCTGCTACATTTTAAATTTAAGCAATGTATAATGAAGTTTAAAATTTCCTGGGTGTAATGTTAATATAGTCTATATCATGTTATGTAGACTAGTTAATCAATATTACATTTTGGATAACAGCGTGCAGATTTCTCATACATTCGGATTTGGATTGAAATGTACAAATATCCTTCCTGGTCTGCTGTAGGCATCTGACCTCTACCATGCGATACCAACATTGGAGCCAGAAATCTTAAATTCGCTTCAAGAGACAGAATAGACAAAAAATAGTTGTTCAATTGGCTCAGCTGGATGGACAGTAGGCTTGTGAGGCAGAATATTGCCAACAACACATTTACTTCCCAGAGTTGCTGAGGTCATAATGGAGATCGTGTTGTCTCAACCTCTCCTCCTGCTTAAGACCTGGTGACCTTCTGCAAACAAAATATAAAAGAACAGACCAAACAAACCTTGTGAGGTCAGGCCTGTAGACTAATTGCAGGCTGAATCTTGGTTAAATTGGCTTCCAACTGATACAGTGGCCCTGGCAAGAGCATTGTGTTTAAACAAATGGTAGATGTTTGTTTTTCCCAAGGTCAGTACCTAGGGATTGGTTCCGGCAAGTCTGTAAGAGACCCTACGTTCAAGCAGCTGGCAGTTATTGAATACTAATTAAGACTTCTGGAAAAGACTATTAATCTATCTGAGTGAAACCAGAATTGAAGTTGATGTCTTGATCTATGTTTTCCGAGAAGATGGTTTGTAGATGTTGCTGAGACAGTACGAAGATTTGAGAACTGCCAAATCTGCTACACCTGTTACCACAAGCACAAAGAGTAGAAAGCTGAGTTATGAGTATTGCTGCCTTTTGTCTGGCTGAAGCAAGATTGGAATTTCTTGCATGGACAATGGCAGAATTATAAAAAAACAACAATTTTGCTGAGCAAGCCAAGAAAGGTTCAAATTGCTATAATTTTGTCATGTTAGGAAGAAACTGTTTCAAACTATATTTCTCCTTAAATCTCTCTGAAGGGAAAATGAAAAATACACAACAGAAGTTCTAAAAGCTTTGAAGGCATGCTTTGAACACAAAGTGTTTCTTATGGATGGTATGTGTTCAATGCTGCGAACGACAGTGAGAAAGAATCAATTCAGCAACATATAATGCCATTAACAGAACTCATTGAAACCTGTCAATTTGCACATTTAGAGTCAGAGAGTCATAGAGATGTACAGCATGGAAATAGACCCTTCGGTCCAACCTGTCCATGCCGACCAGATATCCCAACCCAATCTTGTCCTACCCGCCAGCACTCGGCCTATATCCCTCCAAACCCTTCCTATTCATGTATCCATCCAAATGCCTCTTAAATGTTGCAATTGTACCAGCCTCCACTACATCCTCTAGCAGCTCATTCCATACACGTACCACCCTCTGTGTGAAAAAGTTGCCCCTTAGGTCTCTTTTATATCTTTCCCCTCTCACCCTAAATCTATGCCCTCTAGTTCTGGACTCCTCGATCCCAGGGAAAAGACATTGTCTATTTATCCTATCTATGCCCCTCATAATTTTGTAAACCTCTATAAGGTCACTCCTCAGCCTCCGACACTCCAGGGAAAACAGCCCCAGCCTGTTCAGCCTCTCCCTATACTTCAAATTCTCCAACCCTGGCAACATCTTTGTAAATCTTTTCTGAACCCTTTCAAGTTTCACAACATCTTTCCAATAGGAAGGAGACCCATTTAAAGGATAATCCAATTAAAGACAGGATTGTGTTGGGCATATGGGATCCTATGTTGACAGCAGCTACTGAAAGGGATAATATTTACGCTCAGGGCTGCAAATGGAGAAGTTCAGAGTTGTAAATCAGCAGTTAAATCAGCAATCATGGCAGAACAACCAGGTTTTCTGTATTAAATCGTGGGATACGGGCCTTGCTGGCCCATTTGTTGCCCATTCCCAATGGCTCAGATTTACCATCAAATTGTGAGTTGGGAGTCACTTAAACGCCAGCCCCAGGTAAGGATGGCAAATTTCCTTCCCTGAAGGTCATTGTTGAACCAGATGGGTTTAACAACAATCGGCAATAGTTACATGGCCATCATTAGGGTCGCTCTACATTTCAGATCTTACTGAATTCAAATTTTACCATCTACCATGTGAGATTCAAACCCATGTCCCCAGAACATTAAGCTGGGATTCTGGATTAGTAGTCCAATGTCAATTACTCACACAGCACTACCTTGCCTTAGATCTTGCATTATTCTATAGACCATCCAGGCATAAAGGATAGTATAATCACAAACAGAGGATATCATGCAAAGGGGTTGAAAGTACGTCCATCATAGGGAAAGCAGTGTTATCACTGCTAGAAGCTAAACCATTTTGCAGACAAGTATAAGATTCTAAAGAAGCACAACACGCTCTGTGAGCTGATTACAACAATTGGAGTTCCAACTCATTTAGGGCAAGCTAATGCTATTGATCTAAGCCGGGGCTAGATTAGAGTTTGTACTAGAATAGAGAATTGTGAACACATCCATTACAAAAACCAGCCTTCATTCCATTGACACTGTCTACACTTCCCGCAACCTCGGAAAAATAGCCAACATAATCAAAGTCCCCTCCCATCCTGGTTATACTCTCTTCCACCCTCTTCCATTGTGTAGAAGATACAAAAGTTTGAAAACATATATCAACAGATTTAAAAACTGATTCTTCCACACTGTTATTAATAGACTTCTCATTTTATTACAGTTGATCTTTCTCTGCATCCTCTCAGTAGCTGTAACACTATATTCTGCATTCTATTCTATTACTGTCATGGACTTATGTAAGGATTGATTTGCTAGCACAATACCTTTCACTATGACTTGGTATGTGAGACAATAACAAAAATAATCAGTGTGTTATTGTATAATAGCACAATGGCAGCACAACAGATCCTAAGGAGTACAATTATCTGTTTACAAGCTTATGATGTCTTCCAGAGGAACATCATCTCAAAGTAAATGAGAATGTAAGACAAATTCCACACCTGATAGAAAAGTTAGATAGAAGACAGTCCTCAGGAAATTGATAATTCCTACATAATAGGTTATCAATCTGGTAGCAGAGAAACAACCTGTAAAATTGAGAGTATGCACTGACCCAAAGGATTTAAATGAAGAGATCTCCCTACCCTATTTCAACCATTGAAGGAGTTAGGGACCACAATCTCTGAATAAGGGCTCAGGCACTTAGACCTGAGATGAATAAGAATTTCTTCATTCAAAGTGTGATGTAGCTTATGACTTATCTTCCAGAGCACTGTGGAAGCTCAGTGATTATTTTCAAGACAGAGAATGATAGATTTCTAGATGTTAGTGACATCGAAGCATTGGAAAATGCCATTGAAGTACACACTCAGCCATTAACTAGAAAGGCAGAGAATGTTTGAGGGGCTGGATGGTGAACTGTTTCTGGTATGTTCCAATGTTCTTGGTGAAGCACAAGTCACTTGCACCTTGCTTATTGCTTAAATTCAGGGAAAAGAAGTGTTCCGTTAAGGTATGTTGTTGATATGTTCTCCTGCAGTGTCCTCCCTCTCTCTTGGTGGAACTTCTACTCTCTTGTATTTTCTTTGTTCCTTCCCCTCTTCCTCTAGCTCAAAGGTTGAACTGTAAAGTCACCCTTGACGGAAGTAAACTGTTTTCAAAGCAAACAGAAGTTCTTACCAAAATTCACTTTTGTAACAGAGAAAACAGCCAAAATAGTTGTCCCAAAGTGAACTAATAGCCTACAAGAATGTCACACGGTTGAATTTATATGAATTTTATATGAATTGGATATGTCCTTAAAATAGCAGTTTCACAGGGTCCTCGCTGACTGTTACAGCCATGAATTGCTGAACAAGGTTCTCACATGGCCTGTCAAATACTCAGGAAAACCAAATAAATAAAGGAATCCTGACTGTTACTAAAATGTCATAATGAAAGGTATGTGCACTTTTAACATGCTTCATGGAAGCCTGTCAGTATGGGACAGGATGCATAAGTTACCCGCCATGTTGGATCCTTAGGAACTCACTTCTCATGTGAAATGCGTGTAGCACAATCAAATATATTTTCTTCATTTTATTAATATATATGATTTATTATTTGCTGGCACAGGCAATTTCTTTGCTCATTCGCCTTTCCCTTTGAAAAACGAGCCACCTTGTTGAACCATTTTAGTCCTCAGGTAGAGTTATACTTACAGTGCTATTGGGAACAAAGTACCAGGATTTTGGCCCAGGAACAGTGAAGGGATGGTGATAAATGAATGGTTCAGAAGGGACCTTGCAGATAATGCTGTTCCCATGACACAGGGGAGAAATGCTTTAACAGAAAGAGAGCTTCATATTGCAGGGTCTATTTTGGTTCCCTGTGAGATCTGAAGCAATTTGAACATATATTACTCGAACAATCTTAAGGTTTTATAGCATTCCAAATTTGGAGATAGCTTTAGTGTCTCTGTAAATCTTAGCTCTCACTTGTTATAACTAATACTTTTGTTTTTACAATTTTTGCAGCAAAACATAACTTTCACCATCTCCCTCAACTGATCAAAAACCAGCAATGTTAATAATTTCTAAAATACTATTTTAAGAAAATGGAGTAAAATCCCAGAGTTTGACTGAGTAAAATCAGAATCTATTCCAACATGATAAAAGTACGTATTTCACCTAAACATCAGTTTTAATATCCTGTTGGCCAGCAATGAATTCTATTCTAAAGCACACAATGAATTGTGCAAGTCCCATTGACTCTCATTTTGACATGGCATTTTGGGTGTCTTTGAGAGTTTAAGACAGCAAAATACTGTATTCCCAACCTTCCCAATCCCCCAACCCCCTGCTAGTTTAGTATTAGATGTAGGAAAATATCAGTGGATGAAATATGTTCTGTTAGATTACTGGAACACATCATATTGCTATGCATATTTTTCTGTTCATTTGTAGCTTTGTCTTTTCAGTAAAACTAATTGCAACTGTTGTTGTATAGGACTGATGTTGTCAACCAATTGACTTATAAGGATACTTACTACACAGATCTATGGAGCTATTAATGATTAAAATTCTTTAAAGATATTTCATAAACCCATGAGCAATTACAGTAATCAAGGTGGCTTTATTTGATCATTTGTTTTGCATAGAGAAAGCTTCCTTTCTTTCTACACAATGTTGCATCAGAAGTTTACGTAAACTCTTGTGGGTTAGATTAATTTCACAGTAGAGAAGCTCCATCACAAATGTGATAAAAATTATATTGAAGAAATATGCTTTTTTTTTAAATCTGGCAATTTCCAGAAGATGAGACTCTATTTAATTCCTTAGAAGTGGTGACAGTACTTAGCAGCTAGCTCTCATATTGAGGATCACTGGTGATTTTCCACGCGTAGAAACTGACATCTAATTAGTCTACACACTCTTAAATTAAATAATGTTTGTGTTTAGCTCCTTGTACCTCATTGGGTTGTATTTTGCAATCAAAATAATGCTAAGGGTAACAGCACTCACTGTTCTGAATGCATAAACCAGCAGCAACTTCCAGAGATAGCAAAATGTATAAATCAGGGGGTTGCTGTCCTGGTCTTCCAAAAGCTGCATGAAAGCACACTGAAATACTTGTCATTCATCACAATAAAAGCCTTAAAGTTGTAGCTACAAACAGACATATTAGAAACAGGAGTAGGTCACTCAACGTATTCAGCCTGCTCTGCCATTCAATAAAATCTGATATGACATTCTCATCTAACCCTGACCACTTTTCACCCTGTTGCTTACCAAGACTTATCTAATTCTGCTTTAAAAAATGTTCCAGCACTATTTCCACATCTGTTGAGAAAGAACGTTCAAATGACTCTCTATCCTTTGAGAAAAAAATGCTCTTTATCTTTGTTTTAACTGAATGACACTTTATTTTTAAGAGTGCAACCTTGTTCTAGATTCTATGACAAGAGGAAACATCATTTGCACATCCATCTTTTCAATCTTTCATTTAAAACAAGTGGCCTCTCACTCTTCTAAACTCCAGTCAATATAATCCTGGCCTTTTGAACCTTTCCTCATGTGATAATCCACCCATTTTAAGTATTAATCTAGTAAACCTTCTTTGAACTACTTCCAATGTATTTGCAACTTTCCTTAAATAAGGAGACTTATACACAGTACTCTGTATAACTGGACTGAAAAGCTGGGACTGTTCTCCTTGGTGAGAAGAAGGCCTGAGAGAAGGGGAGAGATTTTCAACACCATGAAGAGGCTTGAGAAAGTAGACTGGGAGAAACTGTCCTGCTTGTAAAAAGATTTAGAATCAGAGTGCACAGTTTTATAGGGATTTGCAAATGGAACGAATATAATGCAGGGGAATTCTTCTTTCCACACAGTAAGTAGTTAGGTACAGAATGAGTTGCCTGGAAAGGTGGCAGATGCAGGGTCAATTGAGGCATTCAGGACAGTATTGGATGATTATTTGGATTGAAATAACGTACAAGGATTTGGGGGAAAAGCAGGAAATTGGCAGCAGATAATGGTATTTATTTGAAGACTTGATGCAGACATGCAAGGCATAATGGAGAGTCGTAGAGATATACTGCACGGAAACAGACCCTTTGATTCAACTCGTCCACGCGAACCAGATATCCTAACTTAATCAAGTCCAATTTGCCAGCACATGGCTCATATCCCTCTAAACCCTTCCTATTCATATATCCATCCAGATTCTTTTTAAATGTTGTTATTGTACCAGCCTCCACCACTTCCTCCAGCAGTTCATTCCATACACACACCACCCTTTGCATGAAGTCGCCCCTTGGGTCCCTTTTAAATTTTTCCCCTCTCACCCTGAACCTATTCCCTCTAGTTCTGGACTCCTTCACTCCAGGGAAAGTACCTTGTCTATTTATCCTATCCATGCCCCTCATGATTTTGTAAACCTCTGTAAGGTCACCCCTCAGCCTCCGACACTCCAGAGAAAACAGCCCCAGCCTATTCAGCCTCTCTCTATAGCTCAAATTCTTCAACTCTGGCAGTATCCTTGAACATCTTTTCTGAACCTTTTCAAGTTTCACAACATCCTACCGATAGGAGGGAGACCAGAACTGCATACAATATTCCAAAAGTGGCCTTACCAATGTCCTGTACAGCTGCCACATGACCCTCCAACTCCGATGCTCAATGTTCTGACCAATAAAGGAAAGCATTCAAATGCCTTATTCACTATTCTATTGACCTTCGATCCACTTTCAAGGAGTTATGAACCTGCAATCCAATGTCCCTTTGTTCAGCAACATTCCCCAGGATCTTACCATTAAATGTATAAGTCCTGCCCTGAGTTGTCTTTCTAAAATGCCTCACCTCACATTTACCTAAAGTAAACTCCGTCTGCCTCTCCTTGGCCCATCTGACCAAGATCCTACTCTGAGGTAACTTTCTTCACTGTCCACTACACCTCCAATTTTGGTGTCATCTGCAAACTTACTAACTATAGGAGGTCAGAAAAATAAAATCAATGTCTTTGTCCATATGTTTTAGACGATTTATATAAAACTCTGCAGTGTTGAGACCCCAGCATTGATCCCAATGCTACACCATTCATTAGATCTTGTCTCCCCTCTGTTTCTTGTTAACTAGTCAACCTTCTCTCCATGCCAATATGTTACCTCTACACTATAAGCTTTGTTTTCAGCAATAACCATTGATGTGGCACTTTATCAAATGCTTTCTGGAAATCTAAACAAGCCAACAATTCCTCTTTGGACAACCACATGTTATTGTCTCAGAATTCCAATGAATTATTTAAACATGATTTTCATTTACAAAACCATGTTTACCCTGCTTGATTATCTCGTACATTTCAAAGTACCCTGCTGTAACATTTTTAGTAATAGATTCTATCATCTTTCTTATAATTGATGTTCAGCTAAGTGGGTTTCCTGCTTTTTGTTTACCTCACGGTCTGAATAAAGGGATTATTTTCTAATCTAAAGGAATCTTCCCTGAATCTTGGTTACTTGGTAGATACTTTTTGAGCATGCCAGGAAAAGTTGCTTTTATCCATTGCAGTTAAAAAAACCCTTTCTTAACCATTGGGAACAACCTGTCTTGCTCTGGAAATTAACCTTATTTGATTAGATTAGATTAGATTAGATTTCCTACAGTATGGAAACAGGCCTTTCAGCCCAACAAGTCCACACCGACCCTCAGAAGAGTAACCCACCCAGACCCATTCCTCATATTTACCCCTGACTAATGCACCTAATATTATTTCTTCAGATTTTAATTATAGTTGGAGATTCAAACAAATATAAATATCAAACAAATATTTTATAAAATTCATTTACATCTCATGTCTTTTGAAATACCTAGTCTTTTTCTTCCTTTTATTTTATTTGGTATTGAATTATTAGGCTAACACTTTGTGGTATCATTGATTCGTCAAACTGATTGAAAAAAAAAATGCACAGTTCCTTTTCACCCCAGATGACTTGTACAGATGGCTGTGCTTTTTGACAGTCAAAAAGTGTGGTGCTGGAAAAGCACAACCGGAACATTCCTGATGAAGAACTTATGCTCAAAACGTCAACTCTCCTGCTCCTTGGATGCTGCCTGACCGGTTTTGCTTTCCCAGCGCCACATTTTATGACTCTGATCTCCAGCATCTGCAGTTCTCACTTTCTCCTCCCTATGCTTATTGATAGTTGGCTAACTGAAACTAGGTCATAAAAGTGTGCATAAGGACGTACAAGCAAAAAATGCTTGATGTCTTTTGCTTGTCACTGAGGACAAAATCCAACCCAATGCATGGTGTCCATGGCTAAGAAAATGAGACTAAATTAAGCACATTACCAATTAACTTAAAAATTGCTTACTGGATTTTTAAACTCCAGTAGGCTCAAGACTAAAGGCAACTTTGCATGTGCTGTATTACTAGCATTATCCTGCAATTACCTATTTTCTTCCAGGTGCATGGAAGACAGCAGGATGATATGTGAATCTTTTAAGTGTCGTTAAAGGCCTGTTGTCAGAGACTGATTGAAATTTCCCATTTGGCCTGCAGGCTTTTAGAGATATTGAGGCCTAGTCCTGCACGCCAGAGGCAGTCTCCTGGCAACAGACAGTGTTCTGGGCAAACTGCCATTGGAAATATTTCCCTTCTACAAATGTTAATTGGTTGCTGAGTCTTTCTTTTTATAATTTAAGTGTTTAAATAGCTGGAGAAAGCACAATTCTACCTTAAGGTAACTTGTCTCTCTTTCTCTTTTTTTAAAATCTGAAAGAGCATCCTACTGCTTCTTTTGAACTGCAGGTACTCTTATGAGTCCTACTCCTTTGAGATTCCACCTACTGTTCTTAAACTCTGGACATTAATTGTCCAATTCAAGGCAAATCTTTGACTGTTCCCTAGAGAGTGCAAGGTTGTGGCCTCGATTTGATCTTGACTTCAGGGGCAGAGTTTTGGATCAGGACCCTGACAGGATATATAACTCTATCTCAGACTGCTGGCAATATTTCATATACTGTGTGCTAGTTTTGGGAGCATGTTTAATGGGGTGTTGTCAGAGACAATGGGTTTAATGGGTTTCTTTCACAATTTAATTTCTCACATAGATACCGGGGTAAGCTCATTTTTGACTGAATTCAGAACAATGGCTAGCAACCAGTGTCAGTGTCATTGCTGGGAGTTCCACCTTTTGAAAGTACAATCCATGTCAAAATCAATCAGTCCCCTGTTTTGTATGTAATATTTTGGTCTCAAAAACTTGGGAGTATACAGAATTAAGCATGATTCAAGATGGCTGTAGAGCAGCAGGGCTGCTCTTGCCCAGGATCCATCTGTTCCCACTTGCCTTTTTACTTCTCTTTTCTTTAGAGCCTTTTGCAGCGGGCTAGGCAGTGGAGTCGGCGTGGCAGTTACAATGGGCCATATGTGGAATGGCAGCTCCTCCCGGTGGCGGGCACAGCTTCCCACAGTGACTGGAGGAAGTGGTGGTCGCAGCAGCGCGGACTTCCTCCTGGCTTTCAGGGCTGGCGGCAGCCGGAGCAGCAAAATCCCTCCAGTGATCAGAGGTGATGGTGCCAGCAAACATTTCAAGATGGCGGTGCCGGCAAGGTGACATCTCGGAAGGGTGGTGGTTCTGACGGCTTGGTCTGGCAGTGGAGCCAGAGACTCCTGGTTGCAGTAGGCCCAGAATTCCTGGCACTATTGAGGTGGCAATGGAGCCAGTTACTCCTGGTTGCAGGACGTGTGTGGCTTCAGTATGGGCCCGGCATCAGCAACGGGGGTGTCCCCAGCGGCAAAGAAATGGAGCCTTTAAAATGAGTGCAGAGCAGGCTGCAGCGAAGTGTTGGAGGAGGAGTGGCAGCACAGGTGTCATTGGTGAAACACGTCAGGGCTCAAGACACTTTCAATTATACCTTTTATCCCTTTTATACTATAAGTGTTCTCTTTCATTGAGGCATAGAGATGTACAGCACTGAAACAGACCCTTCGGTCTAACTGGTCCATACCAACCAGATATCCTAAACTAATCTAGTCCCATTTGCCAGCATTTGGCCCATATCCCTCTAAATCCTTCCTATTCATATACCCATCCAGATGCCTTTTAAATGCTTTACCAACCTCCACTTCCTCTGGCAGCTCATTCCATACACGCACCACCCTCTGTATGGAAAAAGTTGTCCTTTAGGTCCCTTTTAAATCTTTCCCCTCACCTGAAATCTATGTCCTCTAGTTTTGGACTCCCCCATTCCAGGGAAAGGACTATCTATTTACCCCATTCACGCCCCTCATGATTTTATAAACATGATTTTATTTTAGTTATATCTTTTATCCTTTTTTATTCTTAAAACATTCCAAATGGTGCCAAATTGTTGAAGCTTTTCACTGTATTTTTCACTGGAAAATGCAAGTGAAAAAAAAATCATTCATTCATTCTTTCTTAAATAGATCATTCCAAACTAAGGGAGCCAGATGAAAAGCTGATAAATTTATCATATTACAAATTCATATGAATATCTACAAATTTATATTAAAGCCTCCAAAATTAATTGATAAAATCCTACATTTGAACATTACAGATTTGATCAATAAAACCATTACTTCTCAGAGAATTGTTCTATCTGTTCACCCATTTGTAGCAAATCCTATATTTAGTCTTTAAGAGTGGTGATAGTATGATTTTATGCATTTGGCTTCATAGTATTACAAATGCCTTGCTCAGTTGGAATGGCAGTACTGAAAGTCCCAAACTGTCCTGAAAAAAATGGCCACTTCGCCATGAAGTCTGTATTGTTTAAATTAGATCTTCCCTGGATTGCCAAACCTGGAATGCTTGCTGCTCATTTCAGATTGAGAAAACTGCACATGTAAAAGGAAGAAAATGCTTTATTGTCTCTCTCTGTCCTTTTGCTTTAAACACAAGACATCTGGTCATTAGAGTGTGGCAGAACATAGTAATAAGAGGGAAAGGAAAGTCGGTTTTTCATTAGTAACAGCCAACATGGTGACCTTGAAGTAACAATTTGGTCTCAAGTTTTTCACCTGATCAAATAAAAATGCTGAAACCATGAACTATGAGGATTTCCTTCACACAGTAATCATAATATTCATAACATCTAATAGGAATATACACACAGTCAGGACCACCAACAAAATTTCAGTTCATCTTGATGTTCTGAGAATTCAGAAATTTAACTGAAATTCTGTCCCTTGTCAAACTCATAAATTTGTATTTATAGAATCCCTACAGTGTGGAAACAGGCCCCTTGAAAAACAAGTCCACACTGACCCTCCGAAGAGTAACCCATCCCCGCTACACTATACTTACCCCTGACTAATGCACTTAACCTACACATCCCTGAACACTATGGGCAATTTATCATGGCCAATCCACCTAACTTGCACTTCTTTGGACTGTTGGAGGAAACGGGAGCACTCGGAGGAAACCCACGCAGACACGGAGAAAACGTGTAAACTTCACACAGATAGTCACCCGAGGCTGGAATCGAACCCAGATCCCTGGTGCTGTGAGGCAGCACTGCTAACCACTGAGCCACCATGCCAACCCTAAATATGAATAGATTCTCTACAGTATGGAAACAGGCCCTTCGGCCCAACCAGTGCACACTGACACTTCACAGAGTAACCCACACACACCCATTCCCCTATCCCATATTTACCCCTGACTTGGCAATTTAGTATGACCAATTCACCTGGTCTGCCCATCTTTGGACTGAGGGAGGAAACTGGTACACCCCAAGGAAACGCACGCAGGTATGGGGAAAGTAAGAAATATCTTATTCTCGAACTGATCTGAGGCACAATTCTTGTTCCAACTTATTACAACTATATATACTACACATATACTTCTGCCAGTGCACAGAAAGAGTAAGAGCAAAACTTATATTGACATAGAGCCAATGTACAACATACAGCCCCATTTTAACCAACATTCAAGCAGCTGTACCTGCTTAAAACCAAATAATTCCTTCTTTGACAAATAGTCATGGTTGTGGTGTAGGAAACAAGGCAAACAGTGAGATCCAATGCTGATATGACACTCACCAAATTACATGTCTTTAAGTGTCAGTTAAAATATAGTAAGGTATTAAGAACCACACCAATGTTAATAATTTCACATCAATAAATAAATCTGTCTGTAAAATTAGGAAGAATATACATTGATGTTACTGTGTCAGAGAGCTAATTTTCAGATAAGACTTAAACTGCAACCCCACCTGCCCAAAGTGAATGTAAAACATTCCACACTATTTTGGAGAACAAAAAAAAGTAATTATTCCAGGTGACCTGTCCAATATTTACCCTTCAAACAACACAGGCAAACTTTTGAGGCCTGCTTTTAAAAAAAAAAATCCATATTTTCGGTTCATTAAGAGATTACTGTTTCAAGTGATTGCTGTCCATAAAATAGCTGCTGTGTTCTCCACATAACGAGTGGCCACATTTCAGAAGTACTTTATTAGTTGTAAAATGCATTGGGATGCTCTAAAATGTGCTACATAAAAGCCAGTATTATGTAAAGATCACAGGGGTTTGATAATATGATATAATTAACACAGCAATATTAAATGCCTTAGCTATTAAGTAATTAGTTGTTCACTAAGATCTCATATTCAATTTGAATAAATTTGAATTCATGAACAAACGAATATATGAAAACCAGGCTCTCTTTTATTATGCACTGCCATTTTCTGATTCATAACATGCAGAGTGGTCTTGGGTTAGGTGATAGCATGAAAGCAAATTTAATGACAAACCGCATTGGGCTTTTCTGCTAAAACAATAGGCCACAACAAATGCATCTTTTGGAAAATCCTACACTCCAAACTAAAGGCCTCTTAGTTGCTGCATTACACATAATTAATATGAACAATGTATGCTACGTACATATTAAGTTATAATTTGCTTGTTTATTTCTTATGCAATGCACATGAGGAACATATACAGTCATCAATTATAACAGAAATTCTATCGCTATGTTGTGCAAAAATCTTTTTAAACTGAATTAGATATTTATGAACTTTTTTCATAGGCTGTGTATTTACCTGTGATGTATTGAATTTCTTATGGTCCTGGACTATACCTTTAATCATAAAGTTTATTTGATTTGGTTAAAAATACTGTTTATTTCTTGTGATTGCGCAGATTACAGGCAATTGCCTAAATGAGAATACCCATACTTCAAATGCTCATTAAGGCATGAACAGATCTCTCATTTCTTTTCAAAGAGACAGGTCTTCCATTTATAAGATTTGTTGAAACATTATGAGCCAGAAATTCATTTAGGCCTACCTTTAGATTAATCTGCAGATCCTGATACTCAATTACTCCGTGCCTGGTCAAATTGAGGCAGCCCAGCATACAACCCCACTTTAACCAACAGAAAAGAAAGATTCAAAGTAAATCAGAGTTTTGTGGTTGACAAAATGCAAGAAGTCGGATTGCACAGGGCTCGTTTCTCAGACTGCAACTATTTTCAATTTGTGTTAATGACTCTGATACAAGGATAGAATGTACCGTAACCAAATTCAAGTGACATTAAAATAGCTGGGAAAATAAATTGCAATGAAGAAATAAGACATTTATAATGGAGAGGCTGAGTAATTTGGGCCAAACGTTTAACATGGAGTTCAACATGAATATGTGTGAGGTTATCCATTTTGGTCAAAATATTTTAAAAAGGCAGCTTATTATCTAAATGGAGAGAAACTTCAAAATACTTTGGTGCAAAGCAATCAGTGTCCTCATGCTTGAATTGCACAAAGCTAGTGTGGAGGTACAGCAGATTCGAAGGAGACAAATGGAATTTTGGCACTGATTGTGAAAGGAATAGAATTTAAAAGTAGAAAGTGTTTTTGCAATTGTATAATGCATTGGTGAGACTATCTGGAGTATTACGTACAGTTTTCATCCCATTACTTGAGGAAGGATGTAATTGCCATGGAGGTAGTTCGGAGAAGGTTCATGTGATTAATTCCAGAGATGGAAGCTTTGTTTCATGAGGAGAGATTGAGCAGTTTAGGCCTTTAATCTCTGGAGTTAAGAATGAGAAGAGATTTAATTGGGGCAGATAAGATTCGAAAAGGGATTGACAAAGTAGACGCAGAGCAGATGCATACCCTTGTATGGCAATCTAGAACAAGAGGTCATAGTTTTAGGTTAACGGTTGGCAGATTTTAAACAGAGATAAGGGTGATTTATTTCTATCAAAGGGTATTGAATGTGTGGAATTCACTGCCCCAGAGTGCAGTGGATGCTGGGGTATTGAGTAAATTTATCGAGGAGATAAATTTTTAATTAGATAATGTGTTGAAGAGTTCTGGGGAGCAAGCAGAAAAGTGGAGTTGAGGCTAAGATGAGATCAGCCATAATCATAGTAAAGGACAGAACAGGCTTGAGGGCTGAATTACCTACTTCTACTTCTCACAGAAATGCACTATCAGCTAATTGCGTGGTTAGCAGAGGACCCAGGAGTATGTGATGATGGCATGTTGTACAACTCACCTATTCTTCCTGGCCTTTGTATGGAGCCACAGAAAATGAGGGAGATACTAAACGAATATTTTGCATCAGTATTTACTGCGGAAAAGAACATGGAAGATATAGACTATAGGGAAATAGATAGTGACATCTTGAAAAATATCCATATTACAGAGAGGGAAGGGCTGGATATCTTGAAATGCATGAAGGTGGATAATACTCCAGGATCTGATCAGGTGTACCCGAGAACACTGTGTGAGTGATTGCTGGGCCTCTTGCTGAGATATTTGTATCATCGATAGTCACAGGTGAGGTGCCGGAAGACTGGAGGTTGGCTAACATGGTGCCACTATTTAAGAAAGGTGGTAAGGACAAGCCAGGGAACTATAGACCAATGAGCCTGACGTCGGTGGTGGGCAAGTTGTTGGAGGGAATCCTGAAGGAAAGGATGTACCTATATTTGGAAAAGCAAGGACTGATTATGGATAGTCAACATGGCTTTGTGCGTGGGAAATCATGTCTCACAAACTTGATTGAGTTTTTTGAAGAAGTAACAAGAGTTACAAAGAGATGAGGGCAGAGCAGTAGATGTGAGCTATATGGACTTCAGTAAGGTGTTCGACAAGGTTCCCCAAGGGAAACTGGTGAGTAAGGTTAGATCTCACGGAATACAGGGAGAACTAGCCATTTGGATACAGAACTGGTTTGAAGGTAGAAGACAGAGGGTGGTGGTGGAGGGTTGCTTTTCAGACTGGAGGCCTGTGACCAGTGGAGTGCCCCAAGGATTGGTGCTGGATCCACTACTTTTCGTCATTTTTATATAAATGATTTGGATGTGAGCATAAGCGATATAGATAGTAAGTTTGCAGATGACATCAAAATTGGAGTGAAGTGGACAACGAAGAAGGTTACCTCAGATTACAATGCGATCTTGATTAGATGGGCCAGTGGGCTGAGAAGTCGCAGATGGAGTTTAATTTAGATAAATGTGAGGTGCTACATTTTGGGAAAGCAAATCTTAGCACGACTTATACACTTAATAGTAAGGTCCTAGGGAGTGTTGCTGAACAAAGAGACCTTGGAGTGCAGGTTCATAGCTCCATGAAAGTGGAGTTGCAGGTAGATAGGATAGTGAAGAAGGCATTTGGTATGCTTTTCTTTATTGGTCAGAGTATTGAGTACAGGAGTTGGGACGTCATTTTGCGGCTGTGCAGGGCATTGGTTAGGCCACTGTTGGAATATTGCGTGCAATTCTGGTCTCCTTCCTATCAGAAAGATATTGTGAAACTTGAAAGGGTTCAGAAAAGATCTACAAGGATGTTGTCAGGGTTGGATGATTTGAGCAGTAGGGAGAGGTTGACTAGGCTAGGGCTGTTTTCCCTGGAGCATCGGAGGCTGAAGGGTGATCTTATAGAGGTTTATAAAATCATGAGGGGGATGGATAGGTTAAATAGACAAAGTCTTCTCCCTGGGGTGGAGGATCCAGAACTAGAGGGCATAGGTTTAGGGTGAGAGGGGAAACATATGAAAGAGACCTACGGGGCAATTTTTTCACGCAGAGGGTGGTACATGTATGGAATGTGCTGCCAGAGGATGTGGTGGAGGCTGGTACAATTGCAACATTTGGATGGGTATATGAATAGGAAGGGTTTGGAGGGATATGGGCTGGGTGCTGGCAGGTGGACTAGGTTGGGTTGGGTTGGTTTGTGGGCGGCACGGTGGCACAGTGGTTAGCACTGCTGCCTCACAGCGCCAGAGACCCGGGTTCAATTCCCGCCTCAGGCGACTGACTGTGTGGAGTTTGCACGTTCTCCCAATGTCTGCATGGGTTTCCTCCGGGTGCTCCGGTTTCCTCCCACAGTCCAAAAAAGTGCAGGTCAGGTGAATTGGCCATGCTAAATTGCCTGTAGTGTTAGGTAAGGGGTACATGTAGGGGTATGGGTGGGTTGCGCTTCGGCGGGGCGGTGTGGACTTGTTGGGCTGAAGGGCCTGTTTCCACACTGTAAGTAATCTAATCTAATCTAATCTAATCTAATCTGGCCGACATGATGAGGTTGGACCGAAGGGTCTGTTTCCGTGCTGTACATCTCTATGACGCTATAATTAGAAAGGATCTTAATGCAGACATCAAAAGAAAGTGTCAACACCTTTCCCAATACCATCTCTTTTAAACAGTCAGTCCGAGCGAAATAGCACCACTACTTTAGCTTTTCAAGCCATTACTTTAAGATCGTACAGATGCTGGAGTGTCAAAGTTGATAAAGTGTGGCACAGTCAGTCAGGCAATGTCTGAGGAGCAAGACAGCTGACGTTTCAGCCATAATACTTCATTAGGACCCTTCAATTTGGTTTATGCCCAAAATGTCTGTGCTGCATTTTCCAGTGCCAGACTTTATCGACTCTGACTCTGCAGCATCTGCAGTCCTCACTATCTCCTTGTGGCTGCAAGCCATACTGCGAAACCATGACTTTAGTAATGCTATCTGTTTTGTTTTCTTGAATGGTAGAGACAAATTAATGATTCATTTCAGACGCCACTGGGAAGTACCTCTCACAATCACGAAGGCCAAAACTTCGTTCTAACAGGTTCAAGATTTCAATCCAAACTCTTCTGGCTTTGAAGCTTCACAAACTAGAATTGACTTCTGAAGATTTAACTGCTTCCCCTGAACTAAATTCGTACTCCTGCTAGGAGAAACTTTCCTCTTGCAGCTTCAACTCCAGGTTCTTCTGAACTAAAACTGTCAACCTTCTGCCCTGAACTCAAAAAGATACTACTTGTCTTAATATATTTACTCAGCCTGTCATAAACCTAACACAATAAACACTTTTTCTTTATCACTGCTGGGTTTCTCGTAGGCACTCTACAGCAGTCACATGGCTTTTTCGTAAGATGCATTTACGTCACACATTGAGTTCATTACCTTTTGGGAAAACAAAATGCACAGAACTGACCAACATCCTCTGCCTCTGCTTTGAAATCCAAATCCAAAAGAAAGCAGGTTTGAATCATTCCCATGGCATCACCACAGTAGATTTTTATTTTGTCATATTACTATGTACACCACAGAAGATAAAATAAAAGCTAAGAAAATATGTGAATCACAGAGTTCAACTCAGCTATAATGCTAGCAGGAGTTGAGCCATAGCAACTTGGTGAAATTCAATGAAACCTGAAGGCATTTTTTCCATTACTACATGGGCCAATAACCAGGGACAAATTTAAGCTAAGAGGCATCTGACTATGAAGAGAGCTGATAAGAATTTGTTTTATTACAGATATAACTATAATTCCCTTATGAATTAAGCCACAAGAACTTCTCCAATATGTTAAAGAAAACAATGAGAATTGTGGCACAAAGAGTAGAATGTATTACAATGCTATGTGAAGATAATTTATCGGAAAAATATAAAGCTTACCAGCCATTTCACACTGCTATCTCTGATGATCCCTTTCCAATCCCATAGCAATCAAAACCACTTTAAACCAGATGGTACTCTTTTGTCACTTACTGGCAAACATTGCCTGCATCTATTTTCTGTGTTGAGCAGCCACAAATAGCAGCTCAGGTCAAGCAAAGAGTTCAGCTCAGACATCACTTACATACTAAAAGCAGTACCAAAAACAGGAATAAAGTGATCCTTTTATGGTGGGATCACAATAAAACATGCTGTAGCAAATAAGTCAACTCAATGCATGAGACAACCATTACTAAGCATATAAGTTGAATTTGACAATATTTGAAGGTTCAAATGATTATTGTAGAATTACTTCATTAAAGAAAACATGAACGAATGGCCTGGATCTTCTGGTCATTGCATGGTTGGATTTGGACATATTAACCAGTGCCTGGGTAGAGGAGACTACAAGCAATGTTACATTGCAGTGTCTATGCCAGCCAGGGGATCCAGGCTTGGAAAGCACAGTCCTCGCTGTGACCTTTCAGAACAAGGCAGTCCCTTTCCCTCAGAGGCACAAAATCCATGAAGAGCAATTGAAATGTATATTCCTTGTGCTTCTCCACTCACTGGATGTTTCATATCCCTTTGGCTGCTAACAAGCCTATCAACAATAAGTGCCAACCTGTGACAACCAATCTGTGTCAATGGATGTGGAGCTGGAAAAGCCACAGCAGGTCAGACAATATCCGAGAAGTAGGAAAGACAATGTTTCAGGCCGAAACCCTTCATCAGGATTGGGGAGGGGAAGGGGGAGGGGGGGAAAGGG
>NC_057713.1:48122476-48139019 GCF_004010195.1 Chiloscyllium plagiosum
GAGGGAGGGGGCTGGGGCTGGGGCTGGAGCTGGGGGGGGGGTGTCAGGGAGGCTAGGTGAGATGGTCATAGATGGATGCAAGTAGGGGGTTAATGTGATTGGTCAGTGGGAAGGATGGAGCAGATAGGTGAGTAGGAAGACGGACAAGTTACTTCAGGTCAGGGAGCTGAGAAGGAGGCAAAGGAGATAAGGCTGGGGATGGAGAATTTTGAAGCTGGTGAAGTCAATTTTGAGGCCATTTGCCTGTAAGCTTCCCAGGCGAAATATCAGGTGTTGTTCCTCCAGTTTAAATTTGGCCTCACTTTGACACTGGCGGAGGCCAAGGATGGACATGTCCCCTGGGGAGTAGGAGGGAGTCTTAAAATGGATGGGAACCAGAAGGTTGAGTTGTTTGATGAATGCAGAGTGCAGATGCTTCGTGCACTAGTCTGGGTTTGATCTCCAGACTATGAATGGAGATATAGTCGAAAGTTAAGTGGCTACAGGGAACAATTTTCTGGAGGTACTATTTGCTGGGCCCTGGCCTCTGGGACTGACAGTGAGGACTCGACCCAGGTATTGCTTGTTCTTAGGGAATTGTTTCAGTACTACTACCAGGAGCTGGGTCTTAGGGGATGCTGGGTCCAGGCCTCAGGGATTGTGTGATACAGGCCTTCAAAATTGCTCGCAGCCAGGCCCAAGAATCATAGTCTGTTAGATTGCAGGGATGGCTCCTGCTACCAATGTGGAGGTGTGTAGGGTAGGGAGGGGGAGGATACAAGGGGAGAGTGGAAAAGAGGAAGTTAAAAAAAGGGGTTAGAAATGACAATACTGCGAGGAGGGAGGAAGAGGCTACAAGGGGTCATGTCAGAAGAGGTAAGAAGGGAGCATGCTGCGAGAGGGTGGGAATGAAGGAGGTTGCAAGTAGAAGGAAGGACCAGAGGAGAAGGAAGCTATAGGAGTGGAAAGAGGAGGAGGTTAGAGAGGAAATAGGAGGAGACTGTGGGGGAGGAGGAGGAGAAGGCAGTGGCAGGTAGAAGGTGGAGGTTACCGGGTAAAAAGGAGGAGGCTGCAAGTGTAAATAGAGTCATAGAGATGTACAGCACAGAAATAGACTCTTCGTCCATGCCGACCAGATATCCCAACCCAACCTAGTCCCACCTGCCAACACCCAGCCCATATCCCTCCAAACCCTTCCTATTCATATACCCATCCAGATGCCTTTTAAATTTTGCAATTGGACCAGCCTCCACCACTTCCTCTGGCAGCTCATTCCATACACGTACCACCCTCTGTGTGAAAATGTTGCCCTCTTTTATATCTTTCCCCTCTTATCCTAAACCTATGCCCTCTACTTCTGGACTCCCCCACCCCCAGGAAAAGACCTTGCCTATTTATCCTATCCATGCCAGTCATGATTTTATAAACCTCTCCAATACAATACTCTGACCAATAAAGAAAAGCATACCAAATGCCTTCTTCACTATCCTATCTACTTGTGACTCCACTTGGAAGGGGCTATGAACCTGCACTCCAAGGTGTCTCTGTTCAGCAACACCCCCTAGGACCTTACCATTAAGTGTATAAGTCCTGCTAAGATTTGCTGTCCCAAAATACAGCACCTCACATTTATCTAGATTAAACTCCATCTGCCACTTCTCAGCCCATTTACCCATCTGATCAAGATCTTGTTGTAATCTAAGCTGACCTTCTTCACTGTCCACTACACCTCCAATTTTGGTGTCATTAGCAAACTTACTAACTATACCACTTATGCTCACATCCAAATTATTTATGTAAAAGACAAAAAGTAGAGGGCCCAGCACCGAGCCTTGTGGCACTCCACTGGTCATAGGCCTCCAGTCTGAAAAACAACCCTCCACCACTACCTTCTGTCCTCTACCTTTGAGCCAGTTCTGTATCCAAATGGCGAGTTCTCCTTGAATTCCATGAGATCTAACCTTGCTCACCAGTCTCCCATGGGGAATCTTGTTGAATGCCATACTGAAGTCCATATAGATCACATGTACCACTCTGCCATCATCAATCCTCTTTGTTACCTCTTCAAAAAACTCAATCAAGTTTGTGAGACATGATTTCCCACGCATAAAGCCATGTGGACTATCCCTAATCAGTAGGGATCAATCAACCCCACCGCCCTATGGCCTAACATTTCAACTCCCCCTCCCACTCTGCCGAGGACATGGAGGTCCTGGGTCTCCTCCACCACCACTCCCTCATCACCCGACGCCTGGAGGAAGAATGCCCCATCTTCCACCTCAGAACACTTCAACCCCATGGCATCAATGTGGATTTCACCAGTTTCCTCATTTCCCCTTCCCCCACCTCACCCCAGCTCCAACCTTCCAGCTCAGCACCGCCCTCATGACGTGTCCTACCTGCCTATCATCCTTTCCACCTATCCACTCCAGCCTCTATTCCTGATGAAGGGCTTTTGCCCGAAACGTCGATTTTCCTGCTCCTCGGATGCTGTCAGACTTGCTGTGCTTTTCCAGCACCACTCTAATCTATCCCTAATCAGTTCTTACCCTTCCAAATACATGTACATTCTGTCCCTCAGGATTCCCTCCAACAACGTGCCCACCACTGATGTCAGGCTCACTGGCCTATAGTTCCCTGGCTTGTCCTTACCACCTTTCTTAAACAGTGGCACCATGTTAGCCAATCTCCAGTCTTCCGGCACCTCACCTGTGACTATTGATGATACTAGAGGATGCAAAGCATGAGAATGAGGCTATAATGTGCAAAGGAGGAGGAGACTGAAAAGGACAGGAAACAATTTTAATCTGCTAACAAAATGTTGGAAAATGCTGAAGCCACTGACACAATCTACGTCTTTACAAATATGTGTGGAAACTCCAGCTTAAGGCTGTATGTATTCAGTAGCTACCATATTAGATAAAAGTAATGGGATGTTATTTTGATGAACAATATGTCAATTGTTAAATTTAAATCTCAGATGCAGTAAAAAGACTCATAACTGCCTCGTTATAATGCTTCAACTTTGTGCAATGATAAAAATGCACTTTGTGACCTCACCAGTCTGCAGAAGGTAGATTTAAGATGACGTCTTGTTTTTGGGTAGAATAGTCAACATCAGAATAATCAAGTTTAGACATAATAAGGACAAGGATGAGTTTTCATTAGTAGATAGTCACAGAGACAGAAACAGGCAATGTTACAGACATAGGTTTAGAGAATCTTTTGATGGCATAGACATATGGTCGGGAGATCACTTCAGGACCTAATATGACACCAAGGTCACAAATAGTTTTGTCTCAGCATCAAACCAGAAAGAGGAATGATGTTGTTGGCTAACTAATGAAGCTTGTAGGGCAGATTAAAGATATTTGCCTTAATATTTAGTTGAAGGACATTTCTATTCATTTTGTTATTGAATGTTAGACAAATGCATTATAACAAATCAGAGACAGTGGTGGGGGCAAAGACATAATTATCAGGTAGTGCTGGTATCATTAGTGTACACAAGGAACCTAACATCATGATATTGCAAAGAGCTGTGTGGAGATGACCAGTAGGAGGGGTGAAGGAGACATCCTTGGGAGTCATGAGTTATACTGCATAGAAACAGACTCTTCAGTCATCATATAGCAAACTACACTGATCCCATTTACCTGCACTTGATCTATAGCTTACTATTTCCTGGCATTTTAGGTATTCATCCAGATGATTCTTAAATGTTGCGAGATTATCTGCATTTGCCACCCTTCACATTACCATCTGCTGGGTGAAATTTCTTTCCTCAGATCTCTAAGCTACTCGCTCCTCACCTTAAACGTATACCCTCTGGTCTGAGACACATCTGCCATAGGGAAGAAATTCTCACAAGCTACTCCATCTATGCCTCTCATAATTTTGTATAACTCTATCAGATCCACCTTCTGCCCCCTCTGCTTCAAGGAAAACAAACTCAGCATATCCCATCTCTCCTCGTAACAGACATTTCAGCCCAGGCAACATCCTGTTTTATCTATGCTGTCCTTCTTGAATAAAAGCACCACATTAGCTATCCTCCAGTTACCTGGCACTTGACCTGTGACCAACAAAGTATTAAATATCTCCAACAGGGCCCATTAATCACCTCCCTCCACTAGCAGCCTGGGATACACCTCATCAGACCTTCGAGATTTATGTACTTCTATGTCTGCTAAAACAACTAACATCGCCTCTTTATTAATCTTAACATGTTCCGGAAACACTCAATTCCAACTGAAATCTCCGGCTACACTGTTTCTCCTCTTTGAAGTACTTAATTAAGATCTCACCATATTCATTGCCTCCAAGCACACGTTGGCCTTTTGGTCTCTATAATACATCCCACTCTGACCCTGGTAATCCTTTTATTCTTGATATATGTAAGAAAAGCCTTGGAGGTATGCTTGATCCCATCTGCCAAAGGTATTTTGTGGCCCCTCTTTGCCCCTCTAATTTCCCTTTTAAGCAATCTCCTCCACTCTCAATACTTTTGAAGGTTTCCACTGTTTTTAATACACTGTACCTGACATGTGCTTCCTTCTTTTTCTTAATCAAACTCTCAAAATTCCTTGACATCCAGGGTTCCCTAGACTTGGTGACCTTGTCTTTCCCTCTTAGGGAACACCTCGGCCCTGAATTCTCACTATGCTATATTTAAAAGACTCCCACTTTTCAAATGTAGACTTACCTGCCAGTACTTGTTCCCAGTCTATTTTGCCAGATCTTGTCTAGTGATACTGAAATCAGCTCTCCCCAATTTAGAATGTAACTTCTACACTATCCTCATCCCAGTGGTCTCAAATGGTAATTTAGAAAGAGAAGCCATTTCAGGTATTTGTTTGCACAGATAAAAAAATTGAATAGCCATCAACTCAAGTGTGAAGAAAGTGCAATATATTTACAATTAATTGGATCTTTTCTTCAATAAATTGACTTAACCATTGCTTCGCTGCCACAGCTGGACAGCCTAAGGCAAAATCTTTAAACTTATATCAGGAACCGAATGCCTCTGTCTCTGCCAAACAGCTATTTTGTTTCTCCCCCTATTCATTCTCAGAATACAGATTGGGTTGGAAAAGTTGCATTTGTTACTTATTTCCAGTTGATTGTGAGTAAGTGGTGATTGTCCTACTGTAATGACTGATTTGGCAATTGAAAAGCACTTTAAAGAACAATAAAAAGTCAATCATGTCATATGGGACTTGAATCAAATGTAGGGAAAAAGAGGCAGAGGGTGTGAGCTCTTTTTCGTGAACGACAGTGAGCCAGTAAGGAATCAAACAGTTTCAGGACTTTACTTTTCTGAAGCCACTGCTTTAGATACCAGGTTTATTACACTTAATACTGCAGTCGGCAATGGAGGGAGTTGAACTCACAAGCTGAGTTGATTCAGGATATTGTCAGAGGACTGCAAAAACTATCAACATCCAAAAATTCCCGCCCTTCAGTAAATGGTCAACCATTGTCAGTAGCAAACCATCTGGAAATACAACTCAACAGGTCAATGGAAGTATGAGGTTCAAAACTGCTTTTAAGTTTTAACATTTGGTCTTCTATTTTTTGAAACTGTCAATTGTGCCTTAGCTATTTTGTATTTCCAATACAGACACTCACCCTTTGTTGAATACTAGAGATAATTTCTCCTTTGCTTCTTCAAATTAGTCAACAGATAGAATTGCATGAGATCAGTTTTCAATATTCAAATAAAGAGCACTTACTAATTGTTGCCATGGCATAGATGTGATTGAAATTTTAAAAGTCATCGCCTATATTCCTGCCCTCCAGCTGTAAGTCATTATATAAAATGTTATTAATTTAAGGGTTAATAAAAATGCTGAAGAGAATTGATTATTTTAAAAATCACAGATATGAAGCACCTTTGCAATGCAAACACTGCTATAAACTCTAACCATAAATTTCTAAACCAATTATCCAACAGCAGACACAGCTGAATCATTCAAAGGGGTAATTAGCAATCAGGGATAATGAATAGTGCAGCCACTCATTGTCGTACAGTATTTAGCTTGGAGCAGCCTAAGGGAACAGAATCATTTCCTGTTTCTTTCTCCAGGCTTTGTTGGTACATTGAGTGCATCAGTCCATTTTATTATTCCCCACAGTTTAATCCATCCACAGGTTACCACATGCTTTCGATCCCGTCTGTCAAGCTCATTCAGAACATTCATGGTCCATTTTCTAGTGCAATTTATGATGCTAGCACTTAATTAAATAATAATGTGCATTTTCAGCCATTAAATTAATCCTGCAGAATATTTGATTGCTGGTTATTGAAGAAAGTTACTAGCGGCATACCGCAAGGGTCAGTGTTGGGTCCACTGCTGTTCGTCATTTTTATAAATGACCTGGATGAGGGCTTAGAAGGGTGGGTTAGTAAATTTGTGGGTGACACTAAGGTCAGTGGAGTTGTGGATAGTGACGAAGGATGTAGTAGGTTGCAGAGAGACATAGATAGGATGCAGAGCTGGACAAGTGTGAGGTGATACACTTTGGACGGAGTAATCAGAATGCAAAGTATTGGGCGAATGGTAAGATTCTTGGGAGTGCAGATGAGCAAAAAGATCTCGGTGTCCATATACACAGATCCCTGAAAGTTGCCACCCAGATTGACAGGGTTGTTAAGAAGACATACAATGTTTTGGCCTTTATTAATAGAGGGATTGAGTTCTGGAACCAGGAGGTTATGCTGCAGCTGTACAAAGCTCTGGGACGGCCACACTTGGAGTATTGTGTACAGTTCTGGTCACTGCATTATAAGAAGGATGTGGAAGCTTTGGAAAGGGTGCAGAGGAGATTTACTAGGATGTTGCCTGGTATGGAAGGAATGTCTTACGAGGAACGGCTGAGGGCCTTGAGGCCGTTCTCGTTAGAGAGAAGAAGGTTGAGAGGTGACTTAATAGAGACATACAAGAAAATCAGAGGGTTAGATAGGGTGGACAGGGAGAGTCTTCTTCCAAGTATAGGAACAGCAAACACGAGGGGATGCAACTTTAAAGTGAGGGGAGATAGGTATAAGACAGATGTCAGAGGTAGTTTCTTTACTCAGAGAGTAGTAAGGGTATGGAATGTTTTGCCTGCAATGGTAGTAGATTCACCAAGTTTAAGTGCATTTAAGTTGTCATTGGACAGGCATATGGACGTACATGGAATAGTGTAGATGGGATGGGCTTTAGATTAGTATGACAGGGCGGCGCAACATCAAGGGCTGAAGGGCCTGTACTGCACTGTGATGTTCTATGAAAGTGATCAGAATTAAAAGTTTATTCTTTTATCTTGAACATTTCTGATTTTACTGTGTGGAGTTTGCACATTCTCCCCGTGTCTGCGTGGGTTTCCTCCAGGTGCTCCGGTTTCTTCCCACAGTCCAAAGATGTGCAGGTCAGGTGAATTGGCCATGCTAAATTGCCCGTAGTGTTAGGTAAGGGGTAAATGTAGGGGTATGGATGGGTGGCGGGTCGGTGTGGACTTGTTGGGCCGAAGGGCCTGTTTCCACACTGTAATGTAATCTAATCTAAACTTTTTCCTGAAATGAAATGGGATTATAATAAGATTTTAGAGATATTTACATGGTTGTAAGTGAGAATCCTGGCAGTGTTCGCATCAGTAGCCATGCTGGCTTATTTCAAATGGACTGTCTATCACTAGAGGGTACATGGATAATTAGGATAACAGTGGTTCATCAATTTTGTATGTTCAGTCAATCCAATCCTCTATCTAGATTTATCAAATATCCCTTCATCTGAATTGATTATGTGAGGTATTATTCTTGAAGATTTTTAAATACAATATGAAATGAATTATTCTCATCTACCTTGATAGTAGAAAGAGCTTGCATTAACATAACACATTTTTGGGTTTCACAACTCTTTTTTTTGATATATTTTGGTTTTGTTTTTGACAGATATTGATTAACTTGCACATACCAAACCTAAAACCTGCAATTGAGATGAAAGACCAATTAAACTGGTTTTAGTAACATTAGCTGAGGTAAGAATGTTAGGTAGGACATGAGAATGCAGCCTGATGTGCTCTGATAATACTTAGCAATCTCTATTCTACCAGATAAATGGATATAGACTGCAGTTTAACCTTGTGTCCAAATGTGGGAAGTATTAACATTTATAGAACTCCCTCATATTGCATGGAGTGACAGTCTCAAGTTTTCCAACTGGTGCTTAAGTCCGTGATGTTCTGACTTGGACTTGAGAGTGCTACCTACTGAGCTACCTTCTTATCAGTAAACTCCTCAGTCTGAATCCTGTTAATTGATGCCATCTGAAACAAAGACGAGATCATGCCTTTTCAGATAATAGTTTATTTCACATTACCAACCTCTGCACCACGTAATCATCAATATATTTACTGAGCAATATGAGAAGACAGGATTCACATTTCAACATTAAGACCACCAAAGTTAGCAAATTCCTAATTTACATACTTCAGCTGAATCCTTAGAAAATGTGGGATATTTCCCATATCTTTTATTGAAGCTGACATTGGCAAAGAAATCCAACTGAAGAAATCCAAAGAAATTCAACAGTCTGAAATGTTCTGCCTTTGGCCACTTGATTGAAGATCACAATGTTAAAACTGAAAGCCATGGTCTATTATTCAGTAGTGATCCCTACCTTACAGTGTAAGGCTGTGTACAGGCAGCATACAGGAGGCCCCTTAAGGCACTGGAGCCATATCATCAATGAAGCCTGCAGAAGATCCTACGTATTAAATGGAAGGACAAATGCATTAACATCAGTAACAACAGCAACATCTGGGGAGATGGTGGTGCAGTGATAGCAATCCAGAATCTTAGGCTAATGTTCTGAGGACATGAGTTCAAAACCCACCAAGGAATATTGGTGACATATGAATTCAAAAAAATCTCAAATAAAAAGCTTGCCTAATTGCAACTATGTGACCACTGTTGGTTCTTGTACAAAGTCCCATCTGGTTCACTAACGTTCTTTAGGAAAGGAATCTGCCATCCTTACCTGGAACTGGCCTACATGGTGTCTTCAGACCTATAGTAGTGCTGTTGACTCATTATTGCCATCCGAGAAATTAGGAATGGGCAATAAATGCTGGTCAAGACGGTGACATCCACATCCCATTAACAAATAAAAAGACATGTCCTCTCACAGGCAGGCACAATAACTTTTGAGGCTACAAACATAGTTATAAACTATATTAGATGATCATATCGTTTGAATGTCAGATATCAGGCTCCCAAATCAAGCAACCTTCTCTCAGCTCAGTCAGGACACACGCACCCAAGGAGAACAGATGAAGCACTTCAAAGGCAACAGGAAGATTGGGGTGGCACAGTGACTCGGTGATTAGCTTTGCCACCTCAAAGTGCCAGGGACCCATTTTCGATTCCAGCCTTGGGTGACTGACTTTGTGGAGTTTGTACTTTCTCGCTGTGTCTGTGTGGGTTTCTTCCGGGTGCTTCTATTTCTTCCCACAATCCAAACATATGCACACAAGGTGCATTGGCTATGATAACTTGCCCATAGTTTTCAGGGATGTGCAGGCTAAGCGGATTAGCCATGGGAAATGCAGGATCATAAGGTAGGGGGAGTAGGTCTGGGTGAGTTGCTCTTGGGTTGGCATGGACTCGATGGGCCAAATGGTCTGCTTCCACACTGCTGGGATTTTATGAATATATAACATTGGTCTCCCAAGAGTAGATATCATTGCTCTGGACCAATCAAAATGGAGGCAGAGGTTATAGGGAAATTTTCAGCATTCTGAGATCCAGTAATGACAAAATGCAGAAAAGAATAAGAGACAGTGACAAAAGAACAAGCCATGAGTCCAACTAATAATACAAACCAAATATCCTGTCTGAGAACAATTTCTTGTAAGTGCCATAAAACCTGCAGATTCCCAGTCAGCCTCATACTATCTTTAGACTCATGAAAGACAATCATTCTTGACTGCACTAGATAGCCAAAAGTAGCTATACTTTAGTTCAATAGCTTGATAAAGATCAGTGGTAGGAAACCATCCCTATAATCTATCAAGCACGAAGTGAGAATTTCAACAGATAGAACAGTTATTCCATTTGAACATACTGTTTCAAATGTAATAAAACAACATACTTTTCTGATCGCAGTTTTTCCTTTAGTGAAGCTGTGGCCTATCTTTAACCTCTAACAGTAAGCCAAGTGACCATTCATTAATTATACACCTTGGTTATAAAACAGCAGTTCATGTTCAAATGCAGCAAGATTTGGACAATATCTAGGTTTGGTCTGACAAGTGGCAAGTAATATTCATGCCACACAAATGCCAGACTGTGATCATCACTAATAAGAGACAATCTAACTACCGCCCTTTGGCATTCAATGGCATTATCATCACTGAATCTCTTACTATCAACATCCTGGGATAATCGTTGACCAGAAACTCAACTGAACTCAAAACATAAAAACAGTGGCTGCAAAAGCAAGTCAGAGGTGAAGAATATTTCAGCGAGTAACTCACCTCCTGACTCTCCAAATCCCCTGTCCATCATCTACACAACACAAGTCAGGAGTGTGATGGAGTAGTTCCCACTTGCCTAGATGAGTTCAGCTCCAACAACAGTCAAAAAACTTGACATCATCCAGAATAAAGCAGCCAACTTGATTGGCACTGCAGCCACAAGCATCCACTCCCTCCACCACTGATGCTTCGTGGAAACAATGTGTACTATCCACAAGATACATTGCAGAAATTCACCAAAGATCCTCAGGCAGCACCTTCTAAACCCGTGACTACATCACCTGGAAGGACAAGGGCAGCAGATACATGGGAACACTAAGTTCCCTCGAAGCCACTCACCATTCTGTCTGGGAAATATATTGCTGTTCCTTCATAGTTGCTGGGTCAAAATCCTGCAATTCCCTCCCTAATGACATTGTGGGTCAACCCACAGCAGGTGGACTGCAGTGGCTCAAGGAAGCAGCTCACCACCACCTTCTCAAGGTCAACTAAAGACGGGCAGTAAAGGTTGGCCAGCCAGCAATGCCCACATCCCACAAATGAATACATTAAACTAAACTAAAATATCTTCTTTGATCACTATCATGTGACTTTACTAATAGTGATTCAGATGCCTTGAGATCCCCACCATAAGTTTTAAACACTTGGCACACCTGACTCTGGCTGATGTTATTGACGGAAGTTTGCAACCTTGGCCTCCTGTTCAACTCCCAGCTGAGTGTCACATGCCATATGTTCTTCTTCACAATGACTGCTAGGAAAGAAGGAAACATTGTCTTCATGTATACTACTACTATTTATGCTGTACCTCTCATCTAAAACAGTGCTGCTATCAACCAGCACTGCACGAGGTTACACTCATCTAATCACTCTATCTTGGCTTTCAGTTCACTAAATCAAATGGGGGCCCCATGTTCACTCCTAGTGATCAGGAGTTGACTCAGGGATGGTGCCAGAAGCAGCTCCTCATTTGCTAACTCTGGCACAGCTGTTTGATAAAGGAGAATTAGCAGACTTCCGACAATGGCATGTAATCAGCTCCAAAACCTCAGCAAACTCACTGGACTGGAAGAACCATAGAGTCATGCAGCACAGAAAGAGACTTTTGGTCCAACTCATCCATGCTGACCAGACATCCCAATCTGCCATAGTCCCATTTGCCAGCATTTGGCCCATATCCCTCTAAACCCTTCCTATTCATGTACCTATCCAGATACCTTTTAAATGCTGTAATTGTACTCACTTCCACCACTTCCTCTGGCAGCTCATTCCATATAAGCACCACTCTCTGCGTGAAAATGTTGTCCCTCAAGTCCTTTTTAAATCTTTCCCCTCTTACCTTAAGCCTGTGCTCTCTCGTTTTTGATTTCCCCATTCTGGGATAAAGACCTCGGTTAAAGGCTAAACCGTAAAGGGCGGCACGTTGGCTCAGTGGTTAGCACTGCTGCCTCACAGCGCCAGGGACCCGGGTTCAATTCCCGGGTTCAACCCACACACTCTCAGTGACTGCGTGGGTTTCCTCCGGTTTCCTCCCACAGTCCAAAGATGTGCAGATCAGGCGAACTGGCCATGCTAAATTGGCCATAGTGTTAGGTGCATTAGTCACGGGGTGTGGGTTGCTTCTTCGAAAGGTTGGTGTGGGCTTGTTGGGCCGAAGGGCCTGTTTCCACACTGTAGGGAATCTAATCTAAATCAATTATTTGTCGGCGGCACGGTGGCACAGTGGTTAGCACTGATGCTTCACAGCGCCAGAGACCCAGGTTCAGTTTCCGCCTCAGGCGACTCTCTGTGTGGAGTTTGCACATTCTCCCCGTGTCTGCGCCGGTTTCCTCTGGGTGCTCCAATTTCCTCCTACAATCCAAAAATGTGCAGGTTAGGTGAATTGGCCATGCTAAATTGCCCGTAGTGTTAGGTGAAGGGGTAAATGTAGGGGATTGGGTCTGGGTGGGTTGCGCTTTAGCGGGTCGGTGTGGACTTGCTGGGCCGAAGGGTCTGTTTCCACACTGTAAGTAATCTAATCTAATCTATTAACCCTAACCATGCCCCTCATGATTTTATAAATCTCCATAAGGTCACCCCTCAGCCTCCAATGCTCCAGGAGAAAAAGATTCCCCAGTCTATTCAGCCTCTCCCTATTGCCCAAACACTCCAACTCTGGCAACATCCTTGTAAGTCTTTTCTGCACCCTCTCAGTGCAGGCCTTAATTTGGAAAACCAGACCCCAGTCTCTTTGCAACAGACAGCCAATCCACACACTTGCCCACCTCCTATCCATCATCAGAAAACCTCTCTGGCAGCACTACTTGACCGATCCTCCAACTCTGTTCCTGCCATAGCTGGCAAATTCCAGTCCAAGACTCTGAATACTACCATTCAGCTACAGTTAATTCTATACCATCTAAACAATAAACAGTATTTCACATGTTTACTGATTTCACTTATTCTGTTAATTTTGCCTTAAGATATGCTAAATATCTGGCAGTGTTAAGATTATACTCAGAGAGTCCCTACAGGTAGAAACAGGCCCTTCGGCCCAACCAGTCCATACCAACCCTCCAAAGAGTAACCCACACATTCCTCTACCCTAGTATCCTATATTTACCCCCGACTACTGCACCTAACCTACACATCCCTTACCACAATGGGCAATTTAGCACAGCAAAATCACCTAACCTGCACATCTTTGGATTGTGGAAGGAAACCCACACATACACGGGGAGAATATGCAAGCTCCACACAGTCGCCCGAGGCTGGAATTGAACCCGGGTCTCTGGTGCTGTGAGGCAGCAGTGCTAAACAGTGAACCACCCCCACTTGATTAATTTACTGTCCTCTGTAAACATTAGTAATAAGCACTTAGTTGATCATTAGAAAATTACAAAATTTACAAAGGTTTCACTCAGATAGCACCTTTCCAAAATGTATGAACTTTCTTAAAAGCAGAATTTCTGGATGTTTTCAACAAAGTCACTGAATGACAACTACCTGAATATGGTCACCTAATGGTTCCCAGTTATCAGCAGTGCTGTTTTACAAACAGGTTTCCCCAACTATATTACAAGAAAGTCCAGTGTAGCATTGTAATCAATAAATCACCAGACACAGACAGTGAATCCATGCAAGTTTAGTAATGAAGAAATTACAGCATTAAACTCGCTGGCATTAAACATTACTATTTACTTTATGTAAAAACAATGATCACTATTCTCTGTTAAATTTGAAGATCCTAAAATGGACGTTTTGTTTGCAGACAGTCTTTAAGTAAAACAGACATGACATGCTGCATTTATAATAATGGGTCAAGGTAAAAATAATGTCTGGGGCAATAGTGAATAGTTGTGGGAAAGTCAGACAAAAGAACTAAAACCACAAAAGCAATATCCGTATTTACATTACAGACAATTCATACAGCACCTACAGCAAGTGACCTTTGAAGTTGCATACAGTTTAGTTATTTTTTGCAATCATTAACTTGTTATGTATGTTATTAATGGTATCTTGATAAAATATTCTCAATATCAAAGAGGAAACATTACAGACTATATTGGGAACAAGTGGCATGGAAATAACTTTCAGAAATGCAATGAGAGAATATGGATGTTTGAAAACATCTGGAAAGAGAGAGAGGCCATCTAAATTCCCAAAATTCAGGACTATTCAAAATGAATGATGAATTAAATCCACTGGTGAAGCACTGAATTCCGATAGAAAGAGAAACCTGATTGATTCTCTCTTCCCTAATTCACAGGCACTAAGGATAGTGAACTGGCAAGTTAATGAGGACATGACCCAAGATGTCTAAGGCTATCCTGTAGGATAATTTCCTTCTGGCTTGTGTTTTGCAGAATCTCCTTCAATTGCATGGTCAAGACAGCTGAAACTTGATTTCAGATTCCATACAGTTTGCTCCACAATATTCTTGGAGTCCATGACTTTCATTACGATCAGGTAAGAAGGAGGTATTCCAGTTCTCATAGCAGCCATCTTCTGTCATCTAGATTGATCAAACAAATGATGTGATAGACAAGGGTCACATAATGAAGACATTACGGTAGCTGCCGTCTAAAGGGCACAGGCTTGCATTTTCCTTCTGATTGAACACTGATGGGATGGAAGCTCTCCATTTCCATATAGTGTCCCCAAAAGTCAGTTGTGCAGCGTTTATTATGTCCTGGAAGAACTAAAAGCACGGAGTTCCCTGTGCTGTCTCGGTCTCAATGATGGTATCCATCCTAAAGGTGATTTGCTGACTTACTCTGGCAAAGTGGCAGCAGTGTGTACCAGTTGACTAGATACAAACAGCAACCTGCCCCTGCTCCTTTGACAGAGGAGCTTCTTTCAAACCTTCTTCTTCTGCCAACTAAAATAACAAGGGCTGCAAATGGGACACTACCATTTGCACATTCCACTTCAAGTCACAAAGAATCCTGACTTGAAAAGATATTGCTGTTCCTGCGTCTTTGCTGGGAAATGTGAAATACTCTATTTAGCAGCACTGTCTGTATGTATACTTCAATAGTTCAAGGCAAAGCCGACATGCTTTCGTTAAGGAGAAATCACGTTCAATTAATTTATTGAATTTCTTTTGAATAAGTAACTTGTGTTGTGGATAAAAGGGAACCAGTGGATATATGTTGCTTAGATTTCCAGAAGGCATTTGATAATATCCAACACCAAAGGTTATGACAGAAGATAAAAATTCATGGAAGTTGGGCTAAAATATTGGCATGGGTAGAAAATTGATTGGATAACCGGAAGCAGAAAATAGAAATGAATGAGACTTTTTCAGGTTGACAGGAAGATACAAGTTGTGCGTCACATAGTTGGTGGTGGGGCCTTGACACTTTACAATTTCTGTAAATGATTTAGATGAAGGTATGGTAGCTAAATTTACTGATGATACAAAAATAGGTAGGAAAATGCATTGTGAAGAAAACGTAAGGAGCCTACAAAAGGATATAAAAACTGAAAGAACTGCGGATGCTGTAAATCAGAAACAGAAACAAAAGCCGCTGGAAAAGTCTGACAGCACCTGTGAAGAGAAATCAAAGTTAACATTTCGGATCCGGTGACCCTTCAGAATTGACTACAAAGGGATATCGATAGGCTGTGAGTGGGCAAAGATGTGGTGAATGGAGTACAATGTTAGAAAGCCAGAAATTGTCCATTTTGCCAGAAGAATAAACAGAAAGCATATTACATAAATGGTGGGAGATTGTTGAACTCTGAAGTACAGAGAGAGCTGGGTGGCCTAATGCATGAATCACAGAAAGTTATTGTGCAAGTACAGCAATTAACTGAGCAATAGAATGCTATGGTTTATTGTGAACAGAACTGAATATGAGGGTAGAGAGATTATGTTTCAGTTATACATGGCACTGATTGTGTACAGTACTGGTCATCATAGTTAAGGAAGCATGTTAATGCATTTGAAGCATGGCTTACATGGAATAGTTGGATTGCATTATGAGAAGAAGCTAGAAAGGATAGGCCTATATCCTTTGCAGTACGGAAGAGCCAGCGGTGTCTTAATTAAAACATAAGATTCTGAGCAGACTTGACCAGGTGGATGAGTCACAGAGTCATAGAGATGTATAGCATGGAAACAGACCCTTCGGTCCAACCCATCGATGGCGACCAGATATCCCAACCCAATCTAGCCCCACCTGCCAGCACCTGGCCCATATCCCTCCAAACCAATTCTATTCATATACTCATCCAAATGCCTCTTAAATGTTGCAATTGTACCAGCCTCCATCACTTCCTCTGGCAGCTCATTCTATACACTTACCACCCTCTGCGTGAAAAAGTTGCCCCTTAGGTCTCTTTTATATCTTTCCCCTCTCACGCTAAACCTATGGCCTCTAGTGCTGGACTCGCCGACTCCAGGGAAAAGACTTTGCCTATTTATCCTATCCATGCCCCTCATAATTTTGTAAACCTCTATAAGGTCACCCCTCAGCCTCCGACGCTCCAGGGAAAACAGCCCCAGCCTGTTCAGCCTCTCCCTGTAGCTCAGATCCTCCAACCCTGGCACATCCTT
>NC_057713.1:48139387-48149717 GCF_004010195.1 Chiloscyllium plagiosum
CAGTCTCCCATGGGGAACCTTGTCGAACGCCTTACTGAAGTTCATATAGATCACATCTACTGCTCTGCCCTCATCAATCTTTTTTGTTACTTCTTCAAAAAACTCAATCATGTTTGTGAGACATGATTTCCCACGCACAAAGCCATGTTGACTATCCCGAATCGGTCCTTGCCTTTCCAAATACAAGGAAAATCTGTCCCTCAGGATTCGCTCGAACAACTTGCCCACCACCGAGGTCAGGCTCACCGGTCTATAGTTCCCTGGCTTGTCTTTACCGCCCTTCTTAAACAGTGGCATCACATTTGCCAACCTCCAGTCTTCCGACACCTCACCTGTGACTATCGATGATACAAATATCGCAGCAAGAGGCGCAGCAATCACTTCTCGAGCTTCCCACAGAGTTCTCAGGTACACCTGATCAGGGCCTGGGGATTTATCCACCTTTGATCATTTCAAGACATCCAGCACTTCCTCCTCTGTAATCTGGACAATTTGCAAGATGTTACCATCTATTTCCCTACAGTCTATACCTTCCATATCGTTTTGCACAGTAAATACTGATGCAAAATATTCATTTAGTATCCTTTGATCATTTCAAGACATCCAGCACTTCCTCCTCTGTAATCTGGACAATTTGCAAGATGTTACCATCTATTTCCCTACAGTCTATACAGTCTTCCATATCATTTTGCACAGTAAATACTGATGCAAAATATTCATTTAGTATCTCCCCCATTTTCTGTGGCTCCACACAAAGGCCACCTTGCTGATCTTTGAGGGGCCCTATTCTTTCCCTAGTTACCCTTTTGTCCTTAATATATTCGTAAAAACCCTTAGGATGTTTCCTCTTGTGGAAGAATCCAGAACAGAACAAGGGGTCATGGTTTAAAAATAAGAAGTTACCCATTTAAGACAGAATTGAGGAAAAGAAAATTCTCTTAGATGATTACTGTGTTTAGAATTCCCTTCCTCAAAAGCAGTGAATGCATAATCTTTACATGTATTGAAAGCAGAGATCGACAGATTATTTGATTACCAAGGAGATGGAAGGTAATTGTGTGAATGCAGTAATGTAGATTTGAAGTTAAAATCAGGTCAGCCACAACCGTATTGCAGGGCAGAGCAGGCTAATAGTGGCCTACTCTTGTTCCTCGTTTGTATGGGCAATAAATGTTGGCATTGCCAAAGCTGCTTATGCGACATAAAAGAATTAAATTAATGAGGGCTTTTGTTACCCGTTTGATACAGCTGCACACTACAGACTAGGAAATGTGAGCAACATACACAGAATGCAGTCTGAAAGTAGGTTGTGCGAAAACTTTAAAGCATGTATCTTGGAAAGCCTGTGGTACATACTATACCTAACCCATTAAAGAGGACCTGCTGAAACAGGTGAGGTGGAGATTTAGCCTGCTCTCCTTCTCCAAAATAACTGTCAGTTGATAGACTTTTGGCTGGGATAAGGGTTTTTATGAGTAACTGCTCCCTTGCTCGTCTTATCTTTGAATCAGTGCAGCTCCTGTGTGCCATGATTCAGAGACTGCTGCTCTTCCTCTTCCTCCAATTAATGAACAAACAGTTTCTAGTTAAGTCAGTTTATGGAACCAGTGTCATTAAGATTTACTCAGCGATTTTGTCAGTGGCCCAGTTAAAATTGCATTAGGGTTAATATACTGGCATCAGGCCTCAATCGATATACCAAGCCTGTCACTTTCTAATAGGTACATTTGTGACTTCATGTACAATAGCAATCAGCCAGTTTCTGGTGGGAGAGTAGAAATAAATTGAATTTTTTGATTTTAACCCCTTGTGCACTCTAGTTTTGTCATGTACTTACTTTAATCAACCTGTTTGAACATGTTATTAACACCTCTGGGGTAAATGGGACTTAAACACTGATGTTCTTGCCCAGAGATGGGAACACCATCACCGCACCACATACCCATAAAGTCTTATCCTGTACACTGAGTTAAAATGGGCTACTAGTGTAATGTAGTAGTGTAAAGTTACTGCTTAAAGTATCTTGTTTATATATAAGTGACTGGTATAAAGAAAAAAAAGGCTGGTGCCATAGGGCATCTCCTTCTATACTCCTATCTTAACCATCATCATTACAATCCACTTGTCCATGAGTTATGAAGCTATGCTCACACGGTGAAACACAAGTTCCACTATAAATCATTCTTCCCTGGAATATATTAGGTTAACCTATCATTGCATCTCAGTTCTCTGGAGCTTCAAAACAATTGGCTCATTGTTACTTAGATACAGAGAAATGCAAGAGTGTGACTGTAGCATCTTTGGATATGAGATATAGTTCATGCACTCTAATAGCTGTCTACTTCAGGATAACAAATAGCACTGATCCAAGAAACCCAGCAGCCCTGGAGCACTGACAGCTTGTATCCTTCAACAAATATAGACATGCTAGTCAAGGCTTTTACTTTTGTTCCCTTTAGAAAAATCTATTCAGTTAGCATTCACATCGCATCTATGTTTTGGAACAAAACTTGCTGAATCAATCAGTTCAATACAAATCTATATCCAGGTTGATTAATGCAACATTTTACCAAATGCTGTACAGTGCAGCTAAGAGTAGCTTTAATCAAAGTAAATGATATGTGAATTCAAACCTCCCAAATAACAAATAAAACCAAAATGTTAAAGAGACCTTTCACTTACCTGGATGTTGTTTCCAAAGTTCTCTTCAGATCTAATCCATAGATCTTCACCATGGGGCACCTGCAAAATGTAGGAGGCTGTGATATTACAAACAGTAAAATCTTCAGTATATAAAGCTAGCCATTCCTCATCTTCTTAAGAGGTAATGAGTAAACATTAGAATCACATTTGAAAACTCCACTTTGATTTTATTAAAGAAAGCTTTGATCAGGTGAAGATAATTCAACAAACCTGAACACTTTCTAAACATGGGAGAAAATATTTAATTAAATCGAGTGTTCTGAGTCAGGTCTGTGTATCAGCAGGAAACAATAACCCAAAAGTGCAAGTCAGAATTGTCTAGATTAGCCAAAAACAAAGACGTAGAAACAGAAGATGAAATAAAATTACCAAGCTTCTGATATATAACCACAGTGCTCCATCTCTCCTGACACCTTCATGCATTATCCATAACATATAGAAATAACAGATTTCTAGAGAACGAAAGAAATCACAAACCAGCAGAGAGTCAAGAAGAGTGGAATGCTCTTCACTCATTTTTCTTCCAGATAAATGGAAATTCTCTTTTTAAAAAATTCTCTTTGAAGTACACAAGAAGCAGAGAGCAATGCCCCAGTGGAACAGAAAGTGCGAAAAAAAATAAGAAATGCTGCCAGCTAGTCTCAGCTTCAGCAAAGGCCAGATGTAATTTGTAATGCTTTGGAAAACTGTAATCAGAAATCTTAATGTTACACAACAATACCTAACCACAAAGTCTCTAAATACTGTACAATAGAAAACATGCTTCCAGCTTTCAAACAATCCTCAATCTAGTCAGGTGTATAATGTCCATTTTCTTTATTCATAAATTTTGCTATTTCTATAAACACAATATAAAGTTTCTGTAGAATTTTAGAGCTCAAACCATTAAACAAGGATGTGTCATTGGTAAGGTTCCTTTGAGTAAAACCTTTAATAATGACCCCAAGATTAAAATTAGAAATATAGCAAGTTAAGTCTCATAGGATGGCATAATGATATTGTCACTGAACTAGTTTGCAGAGACTCTAGGTTATGCAAGGACACCTAGGTTTGAAGCCCAGCATGGGGGTCAGTGCGATTTGAATTTTAAAAATAGTTGGAATTAAATGTCTAAGGATGACCATGAAGCTATTGTCAATTGAAGTAAAAACCCATCTGGTCCACTAATGTCCCTTATGGAAGGAAAATTATTGTCTTTACCGTGTGTGGCCCTACATTTGACTCCAAACCTATAGCAATTTACTTAACTGTCCTCTAAATGCCTAGCAAGCAACTCAGTTGTGTCAATTGTTAGATAAGAAAATCTGGATTGAAACTGGACAGATTCAATGTTCACTAAGGTACCAGAAATGATCTCCTCTCTGGAGTCTAATAACAAAATAGGGAAGCTGTCTCACATACTAGTTAAGTATCAGCCTGACATTGTCATACTCGTGGAATCATACCTTACACACAGTATCATATACAACATCATCAGGATCCCTGAGTGTCCTTTGCCACCAGAAGGTCAGAGCCAGCAGAGGTGTTAGCACAGTGTTACACAGTTGCAAAGGGGTTGGTTGAGTCTGGAAAAACATAGCTGCTAGACAGGGACTGTGATAGGTTATGAGGGATCCAACAAAAGTGAAAAACGTACTTGATCTCATCCTCACTGACCTGCTCGCATACCTGTCCTACGTCATAAGCTCACAAGTGTGACTGTTCACTGCTAATTGCTCAATGTTCAGCACATTCTTGACTCCTCAGATACCAAACACTCTATATCCAAATGCAGCAAAATCTGGACAAATATCCATTTTAGAGCTGACAAGTGGCAAATAACATGTGTACCAAATAGGTGCCAGGCAATGACCATCTCCAACCACTTGCTTGGTTTAATGCAGCTCCAACATCTCTCAAGAAGCTTGACACCATCCAGGATGAAGCAGCCCATTTCATTAGCATCACATCCACAAACATTCATTCTGACCACTACCTAACTCAGTAGCAACCGTGGTTACCAACTACAACATGGACAGCAGAAATTCACCTTGACATCTTAGCCAGTGCCTTCCAAACCCATAGCCAATGCTATCTGGAAGAACAAAGGCTGCAGATACGTGGGAACACAACCTTGTTCAAGTTCCTCTCCATTACCCTGATTTGGAAGTATATCGCTGTGCCATCAGTTTTTCCGAGTCAAACTCCTCAATCTCCCAACCTAATGGCATCGTAGATCTACATTGGCAGCTCAACCTTATCAAGGGCAATTACAAATGGGAAATAAATGCTGGTCTAGCTAGGGAGACCTATATTCTATGAATTAAGAAATAGGCCTAATATCATAGATAAAGAACATAATTCAATGGTTCAAAAGAAACACTTACAAGAGAGTATAAATCTTTGTTGTACAATGTCTTTTTTTAGATTAGATTAGATTCCCTACAGTATGGAAACAGGTCCTTCGACCCAACAAGTCCACACCGACTCTCTGAAGAGTAATCCACCCAGACCCATTCCCCTACATTTACCCCTGACTAATGTACCCAATGCTATAGGCAATTTAGCATGGCCAATTTAACTGACGTGCACATCTTTGGATTGTGGGAGAAAACCGGAACACACAGGAAACCCCTGGAAACACGGGGAGAATGTGCAAACTCCACACAGACAGTGTGGAATCAAACCTGAGTCTCTGGCGCTGTGAGGCAGCAGTGCTAACCACTGAGCCACTGTGCCACCCTAAAATCTTTGTCAATATTATGTCCCGGGAGCATGCATGAAAAATTTGGAAACCATAATATCTCCTAATAGCATTGCCATTTTCATTGAAGACCTAACAGAGGAGGGTGAGATCTGATTCTTGTCGATTAACTGCTTAAGAAAGATGGAAAATGTCAGTAGTTTAGACTTTAGCCTAAAGAGAAATTCAATTCTGTAGCACGTGCTATCCATCTCAATGTTTCTAATTAAGTCTGAATGGCTGTCGATTAAGTGAAGAGATTTTATTATAGTCTGACCAGATATGTTTTTTAATTCACATTATCTAACTAAATTAGTTGTATTTAATGTGTGTATTGAAAAGAATCTGAGCACTATTGAGCGAGGCAAGAATAAACAGAAGCACAGAGTGAACTGACCTACCTTCTCTGGAAAATAACCTGATAGCTTGTCCAATATAATTACCAAACGTATCAGACAAAACAGAATATACACTGGATTTTTGTTTTGGAAGATGAACTGAACAGTAAGCAAAATCTCCATGTGCCCTACAAAACAACCCAATGGACAAGATCGAGCTCTACAAAAGGTTATAAATACAATGGCTACAAGAACAGGTCAGAGTCTAGGAGTACTGTAGTAAGTAACTCACCTTTTAATTCCCCACCATCGACAAGGCTCAAGTCAGATGTGTGATGGAATAATCCCCACTTGGCCTGGTGAATACAGCCCCAACAATACTTAAGAAACTTGACATCATCCGGGATGAATAAGTCCACTTTATCACTTTCTGAGCAAATCACAGTGCATTAGAAAGTATTCCCTTCACCCAGGAAAAATTCCCTTGAGATGAAAATAAGGCAACTTCAGTCACACAGACAAATAGAAGTTTTGAAAGTTTGACAGTTTGAATATTGAAGAGTAAGTCAATCCGCCAAACAATTATTTCTCCAGCTGCCCCTTAGTCTCTCTTCAGAAGTGGCTTAAATTTGCAAATGATCTATGTAATTTAGGCATACCTATGAACATATAAATTTGGAGTGGGAATTGAACTCACACTACTGGCATCACTCTGCATTGCAAATAAGCCATTCAGCCAACTGACTCCCATTGACAATAAGAATAGCATGATTGTGGAACATGCACTAAATTTAATGTTGTGCTAATTGTAAACTATTGTGAGCCTATATCTACACATATTACTTTAACTTTAGCGCAAAACGCATTATGTAAATTCATTATTACTTCCATGGGTCCTATTTAAGACTTTATTCACCTTTCAGCTCCACTTTCAGGCAACAGTACATTTGAAATCCTAGGACTATCAATTAATCTGCATCTTTCAGTATTTTTCCAAAGTTTATGCTTTCCTTCTTTGTCTATTTTATTGTATTAGTAAATAACAAGATTATTCTCTCAGAACTCAAGTGCACATTAACTAGATATAGCAAAACCAGAAGTTAACCAAGCAATAACTCTTGGGGCATAGTACAGTTGACATCTTCCAGTATGAGTAATACAAGTTAACCCATCAGCTACGTTTATATCCTGTCGATATATTACCTGTGGTTTTTAATCCATTGTGGCTAAAACTGAGAAATGACAAACTTGCTGGCAAAGTACTGTGTGACACATTGGAACCGCCATTCAAGCAAATTGTTAAGACCAACCCCAAGTGAGGTTTGCAAATTTGTTATGTTCCCAGGAGTGATCAATTGGCTTCCTTCCTTTATTCATCCAGGCTCCTCATTTTGTCACTCATGGTTTATTAAAAAGATAGCCTCTCATTTGGATACCTTTCTCCCAGGCCAAATAAATTTATAAGAAGAGTCAATTTAGTAAGGCTTATATCAATAAAAGAAAGAAAAAGTTCATCAGTCACTGAATGTGAGAAAAAGTGATGGTGCAAGACATATACACACAGATTAGAAATCAGAAGTGAATCTAAAATGTAAAAAAGATATACAGATCAATCTCTATTGTTTCTGAAAAGTAAATAGGGGAAAATTGCAGTCACTAAGTTGGGGATGTGGGTAGAATTGGCATTGGTATTTGAGCAGTTGATTTGACAATTCTTAGCATTGTAGCTTAGCTGAAATTATTTTATCCTGTTTCCTTTTCAATGGTGACTGGCTTGCAGCACTCTTACAGCAGAATGAATGAATGTTCTTTCTTTACACCTGTAGTGCATGGGTGTTCAATAGCTATCCTCAAGCAACTACCTACATAGCATCCGAGGAGCTGAAGAATTGATGTTTTGGGCATAAGCCATTCATCAGGAATCCTGATGAAGGGCTTATACCCAAAACATCAATTCTTCTGCTCCTTGGATGCTGCCTGACCTGCTGTGCTTTTCCAGCACCACACTCTTGACTCTAATCTCCAGCATCTGCAGTCGTCACTTTTTCCCACCTGACCATATCAGTCCATTACATAAACAGACTTTTTGTTTATTTTGGAAGAATATAATGCCAACATATCCTTTGACTCACGTCCAGAACATAACCTATAAGTGTTGTTTTATTGCTGATGAGGGGCAATTATATTATCTAACACCTCTGCCCTTTTAAAGGCTCTCTTATTGAAGCTTCCTTGGCCCTTACAATGTGGAATATTCTCAGGATTCACACATGGAATTTTTCACAGCCAGTTAATTTTGTTTTTAAAAGTTACTTTTATCAGCCAGGCTTGACTTGCAGTCTTTGTTTTAACCAAACTTGTCTTTTTCAATATTCAATATATTTGTAAGTAGTTTGTGATCCAATCCATCATCTTGATGAAATGAACATGCTCTAAAACAAGACACAGACCAAAATTACAGGGATGTGACATTTCCATCATAATCTTAGTCACGTTCATTTCAAAAGTGCTTGACTCAATTTTTTAGCAGCAAAATCGTACTGTTTCAAAAACAGAAGTGAGGCCTGGGAAGAGCACCTGCAAAATATGTTACAATTTTCCTCCTGCTCCTAAAGAAATTAGAGTTCCATTTGCTTAAGATAATAAGTTATTTCTGGATTAACAGCCTGCATTAGTAAGATCCGAACGTAGCTCATGCCAGCAAGATAGCCACTGTCTAGCTAATGTGAAAGAGTGGCAGAAGAATTTCTGCACTTCAAACATCAGTTCTACCCAATTTTCCTTCTTAATTTAGAATGCTTGGCATTTGGTTCAAATCGGGAATAATTAGCTCTTTAAACCTCACTGTATTACTGATAACACCTATCTACATCTTCAGCAGGAACATTCAAAAGAAACATGACTAAACAATCTCATCCCTGAAATTAGTCAGCATATAATAGCCTCCTCTTTGTACTTCATTAGTTTGTCATTTGCTAATTAAGATCATGTCCCCTGTTCTTGCTCTTTCCAATCAGAACAAGTAATTAAAGAATTGCTTTCCTTAATCAGGAAAGGACTTTAAATCACAAGCCCCTCATTCTTCCTAATGAGAGTAATCCTTAAATAAACGTAGGTTGTTCAAACCATGACAACATGCAACCTGTGACTTCACAATTCTCATTTTCTTGTTTTTTTAAAGCTTACGGTAAGGAATAAAACTGGCCTGTGAAAGGAAAACAGAGTATTCTAAGACTACACTGTTAAAATTTAAGAATCAATCATTGGTAATTGCAAAGTTAAACTCTTCCAGTAAAAGAAAATCACTCAACTATACCAGGATAATATTTAGAGCAATCGTATGTGACAGGAAAACGCAATGAAATTACTTTGGAACAAGCTGGCAAAAAGCATATTAATCCCAGTAGTCTGGGATAAATATTAATGCAGGTCCTGGGGGTAAAATCTAACCTGCAGCACCATTTCATCATCCACCACTTTTTACTATTTACAATACTATGTGCCAATGTAATGTAGCAAAATAAAACAAACATTGCAGCATACACATACTCCAAGTATATGGTGACATAATGCTTCATTTTACTTGCATTATTTATTGCTAGTTTGTACTGTGGTACTATTTCAAGACATCTTTTATGATGTATTCCTTTTCTGATACAACCTTCAAGGCATTATCTATTTTCTTCATTTATCAATAAACTGTTAGTGTTTGCAAGTGAAGCCAAAGTGGAAATTCAGATCTGGACTGTGGCTTACATTGCACAATGCCTTCAGAATTTCATTATGAAATCTGGGCCCGATGGGCATCACATCTTTCTGAGTCAAGATTAGAGTGGTGCTGGAAAAGCACAGCAGGTTAGGCAGCAGCCGAGGAACAGGAAAATCGACATTTCGGGCCCGAAACATCGATTTTCCTGCTGCCTGACCTGCTGTGTTTTTCCAGCACCACTCTAATCTTGATTCTAATCTCCAGCATCTGCAGTCCTCCCTTCCACATCTTTCTGATATTAGTTTTATAGAACATAGAACATAGAAAAATACAGCGCAGTACAGGCCCTTTGGCCCTCGATGTTGCGCCGATCCAAGCCCACCTAACCTACACTAGCCCACTATCCTCCATATACCTATCCAATGCCCGTCTGGATATCAAACCTACAGCTCAGCGAGCAAACCTACACTCTAGGCGTAGCAGTGACAGTAGGACACCATTTGTCCATCATGCCCTACAGCAGATTAGTGAGTATTTGGGAATAAACATGAGATAACACTGTGCCTACCACTAAACGAGGGGGAGGGCAGCGGAAAGAGAAAATTCTACCATAAAAAATAAATTGACAAAATGCTGTGAGGAACTAGGGATGACATGGACAAAGGCACTTCCAATTGTGCTAATGTGTATGAGATCTAGGAGGAGAGGGAGAGCTAATCTTAGCCCGTTTGAGATTTTTTTTGTTAGGCCGCCAATCACAGGAATTGTCCCGAGATGTAAGAGAAGCCAGATAACAAGCCCCTGTGAGGATGAGATGTGTTACTGCATGAAACTCTCTACACTTCTGTCCCAAATACA
>NC_057713.1:48150407-48341574 GCF_004010195.1 Chiloscyllium plagiosum
CAACAATGTCCTGTTCTTGATTGAATACTGACGAAAAGTATTCATTCAGTGTCTCCCCAATCTCTTCAGCCTCCACACACAACTTCCCACTACTATCCTTGACTGGACCTATTCCTACCCTAGTCATTCTTTTATTCCTGACATACCTATAGAAAGCCTTAGGGTTTTCCCTAATCCTACCAACTAAGGACTTTTCATGTCCCCTCCTTGCTGCTCTTAGATCTCTCTTCAGATCCTTCCTGGATACCTTATAACTCTCAATCGCCCCAATTGAACCTTCACGCTTCATCTTTACATAGGCCGCATTAAACCACGGCTCCCTCACACGACCCTTTCCTCCCTGCCTGACAGGTACATACTTATCAAGGACACTCAATAGTTGCTCCTTGAACAAGCTGTTACTCCTTTCTTCCCTGTCAAATTTTGGAACATTTTCCTTTATAAAGTAGAGATGTCCATCTTGTGACACCGAAATGTACCAAGTTTATTTCTACAATGTGGCCTTCCCTCAACACTGCAGGCTATATCATCACCGGGTTCACCATTGGAGGAAGTTATTCCTGAGTGAGAGGCAATAGGCTCTAAAGTCATTATTGATATCAATCATACATTGTTCCCCACTTTATAATCAACATACCTAATAAATTCAATTTCACTTTTTACTTTTCCAAAATAATATTATCTAACCTGAACAGCCTATCCAGAACAGTAGTAAATTATTCCATGATCTAATTTTGACTGACACATTTGCTATTCTTGGTAAGAAGATATATTTCACACAGAAAACACCTTGTTGTTAAACTGATAAATTGAACTTTTCCTGCAGGTGATCATCCTCTGCCACACTAACATTAACCTAGCAATGACCAGTCGATTGGTCTGTATGATCATTATAGTGTAGGTACTACAAGATCTATCTAGTCTTTGCAAAAACTGAATTTCTGTATGACTGTACAATGCAAATCATATGACTTGCCATATTTATTTGAGGGATGAGTTGTTCAATCAGAAGAATTAAACATATAAATCACTAAGGCACTGTTTGCTCAGTTGTATATTTTTAATTTCATTATTGTTTCTTTTTCTCCAAAGAAATCTCTTATTATAAAATGCTCAGTTTTTATATAATGCAAAATACATGCAACTGCCTAATATTGATCTGATTGATTTTCTGATATGACATAAAGCAAGCTCATGTTTATGGTATAAAGCTGCAAAGGATAAAAATTGGGACTGTGGTTCACCATCATCCAACAGTAACATTCCTGACCAAAACACCTCTGCAAACTTTGATAAAGGAGAAGAACAATACAGAGTTTAGATAGTATTAAGGTTTGTCAAGATTACTTGTAGCTTTGTTTTAAGAACAACCTTGAGCCCCAATTTTCCACCTACAATAGTTGTAAATGCTACGCTTGAGACAATAATACCTTTACATGCGCAGCATGTGAAGCGATATGAAAAATTAAATCTTGAAGCAATATGTCATATAAAAATAAGAAGTTACAGGGGACAAATATTGCTGAGGCAGGATGCAGTCTAGTCAGAAAATGGTTCCCTCGTGGTTGATTATTTGTGCATATCTGCATTTGCAGAGGCAAAGTGGTTAGAAAGTTCAAGTATGCATCTGGTTAAAAGCACTGAGCAAGTTCATAATTGCAAATTGCACCATATGCACTGGAAGGAATAGTTTCTGAGGCGTTTATCGTTATCCTTTGAGATGAAAATGACCATGTCCTTTATCTGGGGTGTTTGATAGAGTTTCAATGTGTGTGTAAGGTTGCTACTGAGGCCAACCTGTGACTGAATGGTTCTGTCACAACTATGATAGGATATCGCATATGATTGAGTTTTGGACAACCAGATGGCTCTGGACTTTCTCTCCTAATGCCTGCTCCCTGTTTCTGATGCTTTCTAATGAGGACACACCATTTTTCATTTAGTTGCATCAAGCGCACATCTTCTCCCAGAATTTGAAATTGATATCTGAACTCCTAAGTGAAGCCTATAGTGATCCCTTGTAATACATTCATTAACTGTTATGAGGACGCTCCTGAAATTCATGTTCACCAAAGAACACTCACCCTGCATGAACAACCCAATTTGGTTGTGCATGTTTCAGAACACTGTTGGTGCTGGACAGGTCAGCTTGGGTGAGTTCCCCTCAGTGTGGAAAGAGGACATTCGGTCCATCAAACTCACACTGACCCTGCAAAGAGCATCCCACACAAACCCACTCTCTAGTCAATCGCCATAACCCCACATTTACCATACATACCTGATCTAACCTGACCTACCCCTGGTCACTATGAGGCAATTTTAGCATGGCGAATCCACTTAACCTGCACATTTTTGGATTATGGGAGGAAACCCAGGCAGACACAGGGATAATGTGCAAACTGCACACAGACAGTCACCCAAGGCTGGAACCCAGGTCCCTGGCGCTATGGGGCACTGTGTAATTGTGCTGTCCAGGGACTGGTATTTTGTCCTGCAACCCTAATGTTGAGAAGCTCTTGAAGGCATTCAAATGGAATGGTTGAGCTTTGTTGGCACGACTCTGTTATAGTGTTGAAGTTTTGTAAATGTAAAACGTGGGAAATGACAGCTGCAGAGAGGGAGTGGGGGTGGGGGAGGTGCATTGCTATTATCACTACTACTGATGGTTCCCAAACGACAGAGTAGCAGCATACAGGACATGCAGACTTTGTGGTGTTTGGAGTTGAGATATGTGAGTGCAAGTGGGGAAGATGTTTTAGTGAGAGTGATGAGCATGAGCCTCAGTGTCAGGTGAACATAACTGCAGAGATAGGCTGACCATGAGGTATAAGAGGGAGGATAGTGGAACTTGCCCTGGTGGAGCAGAGAAGGACATTGGTCCTGTCCCGACAATACAGGGCATTGCTTTAACTCAGGTGGCACAACGTCACACCACACTGGCATGATCTGGTGCCATGATTCTCCTCTGTGATTCTGGGGTAGAAGTCAGTCCTACGTCTGAACCACCCTATCCCACAGGACTGCCATTACCTTGACCACAAAGCAGGAAGCCTATTTTCCCTTGTCTGGAATAATGATCAGGTACCATATGATGCAGGTCCGGACTGACAATACTTGTTCTCATGCACAATGGTGTCATAAAGATGGTGCAAGGATTGCTGGTGAATGCTGGGACATCTGCTGATTGCTGAGTTCTTCCAGACATGGTGTGTGGTAAAATTGAGTGGAAATTTGGATCAATATATGTCATGGGGGATGATAAGTAATTAATGAAAGTGAGTTTGGTAAGGTATAGTATGAGAACTCACCATACCTGATGATAAGTCCTCCAAAAAACTCAATGCAACTTGGATTTAACCAAAAACCGTAAGATTTGATCATTCGTTTTGACTCTGCCAAGGTCTCAGCTCATATCTCATTGTAATCTTTGGTCCAAATTTGGTCCAAACAAATTATCTGATCATTGTCACAGTCCTATTTGTGAGACCCAGCCATTATTGTTTCCGACATGACAATAGTAAGTACACTTCAAAATTTGGGGGTTGGTTTAGCTCAGTTGGCTAGTTGGCTGCAATGCAGAGTGTTGCTAACAATGTGGACTCAATTCTGGCTGAGATTACCATGAAGGATTCTCCTTTGCAACTCCTTCCCTCTCCTGAGGCATGGTGAGCCCACAACCGTCCTCATTCGGTTAAACAACCACCAGCCGTGTCTCTCTAATGAGAGAGCAGCCGTTGGATCGAGAAGACTCTGGTTACTTTACCTTTACACTTCAAAAAGTACTTCGTTGGATCGAAAGAGTTTTGGGATATTCTGAGGCTACGAAAAACAACATGTAAATGCAAGTTATTTTTTAAACAACTTACTAAAAATTTCAACAGGTGCAAATAGCCTCAAGTACTAAAGTCTCAGTGACATCAACATTAATATTGAGGCTGAGCAGTGTAATGGGAAAAAAAGCTAATTACTCTCTCAATCTGTTACGTGCCAAAGTGAAGCACTAGGACCAGGAACAATAATTCAACCACCACTGCTTTAATAAGCCTTCAGCAGATAATTTAAAACCAATTTGTAAAAAAAATCTCAAGATCAGATATGAACAAGTATTAATCCTGGCAAATAAACTGATCCATAATTAATTACTACATGTTTCTGAGTTGATAAACTGTGTTAAACTAGGAGAAAGTGAGGACTGCAGATGCTGGACAGCAGCTTTGAAGAGTGTGGTGCTGGAAAAATACAGCAGGTCAGGCAGCATCCGAGAGCAAGAGAATGTATGTGTCGAGCATAGGCTCTTCATCAGGAATGAGGCTTGTGGGCCAAGGGCGCTGAGAGATAAATGGGAGGGGGAGTGGGGCTGGTGGGAAGGTAGCTGGGAATGCGATAGGTAGATGAAGGTGGGGGTGAAGGTGGTAGGCCGGAGAGGAGAGTGAAGCTGATAGGTGAGAAGGAAGATGGACAGGGTGGACAGTTCAAGAGGGCGGTGCCAAGTTGGAAGATTGGATCTGGAATAAATGGGGGGAAGGGTAGATGAAGAAACTGGTGAAATCCACATTGATCCCATTTGGTTGGAGGGTCCCAAGGCAGAAGATGAGGAGTGCTTCCTCCAGGCATCGGGTGGCTAAGAGTTTGGTGGTGGAGGAGACCAAGGACTTGGATTTCCTTCGCAGAGTGGGAGAGGGAGTTAGTGGTCGGCCACAGGGCAGTGGGGTTATTTAGTGCGTGTTACAGAGATGATCTCTGAAACGTTCCACGAGTTGGCGTCCTGTCTCCCCATTGTAAGGAGACCACATTGAGAGCAATGGACACAGTAGATGACTTGTGTGGAAGTACAGGTAAAGCCCTGTCAGATGTGGAAGGATCCTTTGGGGCCTTGGACGGAGGTGAGAGGGGGAGGTGTGGGCGCAGGTTTTGAATTTTTGTGGTGGTGGGGGAAGGTGCCGGGGTGGAGGATGGGTTGGTGGGAGGCATGGACCTCACAAGGGAGTTGCGGAGGGAATAGTCTCTACAGAATGCAAGAAGGGGTAGGGAAGGAAAGATATCCCTGGTGGTGGGGTTTGTTTGTAGGATCATCCTCCACCAGTGATGTATCCAGCAGTCGCTGGGGTGGAAGGTGAGGGCCAGGAGGGGTTCTGCAATTGGAGAGGTGGGGTTTAAGGGCGGAGGTGCAGGAAGTGGAGGAGACGTGCTGGAGGCCACGTGGGCGGTAAATTGCTGTCTTTGAAGAAGGAGGCCATCTGGGATGTTCTATGGCAGAATTGGTCCTCCTGGGAGCAGATGCGGCAGAGGTGGAGGAATTGGGAATAAGGGATAGTATTTTTACAGGAGGTGGGGTGGGAGGAAGTGTAGTCCAGGTACCTGAGGGAGTTGGTGGATTTGACATAGATGTCCGTGTTGGTCGATCCCTGGAAATAGAGATGGAGAGGTCCACGAAGGGGAGGGAAATGTCCGAGATGGTCCAGGTCGACTTGAGGTCGGTGTGAAAGGTGTTTGTGAAGTTCATAATTGTTAAAACCTCCTCATCGGAGCACGAGGTGGTGCCAATACAGTCATCGATATAGCGGAGGAAAAGGTGGTGGAGCTGTTGAAGGTGGGCTGTTCCACGTATCCGACGAAGAGGCAGGCATAGCTGAGGCCCACGTGGGCGCCCATGGCTACTGCTTGGTCTGGAGGAAGTGGGAGGATCCAAAGTAGAAATTGTTGAGGCTTAGAACCAGTTTAGCCAAACGAATAAGTGTGTCAGTGGAAGGGTACTGGTTGGCTCGGCAGGAGAGGAAGAATGGAGGGCTTGGAGGCCTTCATCATGGCAAATTCCGGACATCCTGCACTGCCCGGTTCTACCTCCTATCCAACATTCACAAACCTGAGTGCCCCGGACGATTCATCGTCTTAGCCTGTTCCAGCCCCATTGAACTTTCTCTGCATACCTTGACACTGTCCTGTCCCCTTGGTCCAGGATCTCCCCACATATGCTCAGGATACCACCCACGCCCTTCATCTCCTCCATGACTTTCATTTCCCCGGCCTCCAATACCTCATCTTCACAAGGGAGCCACATCCATGACCGCTGTAAGATCCACAGCTGCCGAAACCACCGCAAGGTCTACCCGTCACATCACTTCTGTCCCCATAGTTGCCGCTGTTCAGCCACTTCCGCCCCCACTGGCATCACTCCCAAAACACTGCTAAGGACATCACAATGTAATGTGTTAGTCACTTCTGCTCCTCTGGAAGCCACCGAAGGCACCAAGTGTCACTTTTGTTGGTGATGTCATAACCACTCCCAGCCCAGCCTCCGTCCCCATTCACAACTTCAGCCCCACACTAATTCCTAGCTCCCAGTCCTGCCATGTTTTTAGCATTCCCTCAGACCTCCCCCTCATTGTGGATGAACAATCAGTCCTCAGAAAAGGCCTCACTTTCATCCCCCTATGCACCTGGATCAATGAATTGAACACGCATTGCAACATCAAACTTTTCTTCCGCAGCCCCTGCCTCTGTGTTTACTTTTTCCATCAGGACTCCCGTCCATCCTCCAAGGACCCCTTCACCCACCTCCAAATACCCCATCCACCTGGAGACCCCGTGCTGGTCTGTTACCCGTCCTCAATCCCTTCATTTCCAACTGCTGCAGAGATATTGACTGCCTCAATCTGTTCACCCCCCTCTCCCACTCCAACCTGTCACCCTTACAATGTGCAGCCCTCCGCTCCCTCTGCTCCAACCCCAACCTCACCATCAAACCCAGCAGATAAAGAGGGCGCTGTGGTAGTTTGGCGCACCTACCTCTACACTGCCGAAGCCAGGCACCAACGTGCAGTCACCTCCTCCTACTGCCCCCTCAACCATGACCTCATCTCCCATCATCAAACCATCAGTTCCCAGACCATCCAAAACTCATCACCTCAGGGCATCTCCCACCAACGGTCTCCAACCTCATAGTCCGACAGCCCTGCACCACCCAGTTCTACCTCCTGCACAAGATTCACAAACCTGACTGCCTCAGCTGACCCATTGTCTCGTCCTGCTCCTGAACTTATCTCTGCACACCTTCACACCGTCCTGGGCCCCTTGGTCCAGGACATCCAACATACGCTTGGGGCACCACCTACACCCTCCACATCCTCCATGACTTTCGCTTTCCTGGCCACCAACGCCTCATCTTCACCATGGACATCCAGTCCCTATACACCTCTATCTGCCATGACGAAGGCCTCCAAGCCCTCCATTTCTTCCTCTCCTGCCAACCCAACCAGTACCCTTCCACCACACACTCATTTGATTGGTTGAACTGGTCCTCACCGTCAGCAATTTCTCTTTCAAATCCTCCCGCTTCCTCTAGACCAAAGGGGTAGCCATGGGCACCTGCATGGGCCCCAGCTATGCCTGCCTCTTCTTCGAGTATGTGGAACACTCCGTCTTCTGCAGCTACACCGGCTACATCGATGACTCTATCGGCGTCAACTCATGCACGACGAGGAGGTTGAACAGTTCATCAACTCCACAAACAGCTTCCACTCCAACCTCAAGTTCACCTGAACCATCTCAGACACCTCTCTCACCTTTCTGGACCTCTCCAACTACATTTCTGGTGTCCAACTCAACCCAGACATCTACTTCAAACTCACCGACACCCATAGCTACCTGGACTACACCTCTTCCCAGCCTGCCTACTGTAAAAACGCTATCCCTTGTTCACAATTCCTCCGCCTCCACTGCTTCTGTTCCCAAGAGGACCAATTCTACCACAGAACATCCCAGATGACCAACTTCTTCAAAGACAGCAATTTCCTCTCCTACTTGTCAACAATGCCCTCCAGCACATCTCCTCCACTTCCCGTACCTCCGCCCTTGAACCCCACCCCTCCAATCGCAACAAGGACAGAACCCGCCGGTCCTTACCTTCCACCCCACCAAACTCTGAATATATCGCATCATCCTCCACTGTTTTCACCACCTACAAACAACCCCACCACCAGGGATATCTTTCTCTTCCCCGCCTTCTGCATTCCATAGAATCCATTCTCTCCACGAATCCCTTGTTAGGTCCATGTCCCCCACCACCCACCCTCCACTCCTGGCACCTTCCCCTGCCACTGCATGAATTGCAAAACCTGCACCCACACTGCCCCTCTCACCTTCGTCCAAGGGCCCAAAGGATCCTTCCACATCCAGAGATTTATCTATACTTCCACACACATCATCTACTGTGTCCATTGCTTTCGATGTGGTCTCCTCTACATTGGGGAGATAGGATGTCAATTTGAGGAACGTTTCAGCGAACATCTCTGGGACACATGCACTAAACAACCCCACCGCCCTGTGGCCAAACACTTTAACACTCCCTCCTACTCCGGCAAAGGCATGCGAGTCCTGGGCCACCTCCACCGCCAAATTCTAGCCACCCGATGCCTAGAGGAAGAATGCCTCTTCTTCTGCCTTGGGACCCTTCAACCACATGGGATCAATGTGGATTTCACCAGTTTCCTCATTAAGCCTTCCCCCACTTTATCCCAGATCCAACCTTCCAACTCTGCACCGCCCTCTTTAATTATTCACCCTGGCCATCTTCCTTCCCACCTATCCGCTCCATCCTCCTCTCTGACCTATCACCTTCACCCCCACCTTCATCTATCTATCGCATTCCCAGCTACCTTCCCACCAGCCCCACCCCCCCCTCCCATTTATCTCTCAGCCCCTTTGGGCAAACCCCTCAATGCTGAAAAGCTTATGCTCGAAATGTCGACTCTCCTGCTCCCCGGATGCTGCCTGACTGGCTTTGCTTTTCCAGCATCATACTCTTCAAAACTGTGTGAAACAACTTTTGATATGAAATTGTCTATTTATCTGTAATGACACTTTTTAACTTGCTATTTTTAGACATTTCGGTGCAATCCTACTTAATGAGCAGCATTAGCAATTTTCTTTGAAAAATACATCGAGCAACCATACGGAAGGTAACTTAACATTCTGACCCAACAAAGGATCATTCATAAACATTTGTAATATGGAGATAAATAAATATTTGATTAATAAGTCACTAATATATGACTTGTGTGATTGGAAAGATGTATTGTTTCTTCACTGTTTATTTCTTTCAAATAAAACCCTGAATCAGCATCTGTTTACTCATAAAATTTGAGGTAATGGGAGATGTAAGACCTTCGAATGGACCTGTTTAATGTTGATATTGATCTCTCTCTGCCACTGTCATGGCAGCTGTAACATTGTATCCTGCAATGTGTTCTCTTACCCTGATGGACTGGTGTAGGACTTGCCTTTAAAGCATGTAAGACAACACTTTTCATTGTTCCTCAGTAACTAGGAATAAATAAAAACATCATTCCACCTCATTTACTGCAAGTATTGCTCATGATGTCGTCTCCTCTACATCTGGGAGACCGGGTGCCAACTCACAGAGCAGTTCAGCGAATGACAACCAATCCAACAGCCCTGTGGCCATCCACTTCAATTCTTCCTCTCATTCCTCCAAGATCATGCAAATCCTGGGCCGCCTCCACCACCAAATCAAAGCAACCACCTTTTCATCTTCTGCCTCAGGACCCTTAAACCATATGGCAGCAGCATTAATTTCACCAGTTTCCAAGTCTCCCCATCCCTCATCCCACATCCAACCCTCCAATCTGGCATCATCTTCTTGACCTGACCTACATGTCCATCTTCCTTCCTACCTATCCGCTTCACCCTACCTACCGACCTATCACAATTATCTTCTACCTGCATCCACCTATCGCTATCCAATCTACCTTTTCCTCAGCCCCCTTCCACACCCCCCGATGAAGGGCTAATGCCAGAAATGTCGACTCTCCTGCTCTTCGAATGCTGCCTGACCTACTGTGCTTTTTCCAGTGCCATGCATTTCAACACTTTTCCTCAGTACATGTGACAATAATAAATCAAATCAAATCAAATGTAAAAATAGTCCATAAGATTGATTTTTTCGGGGCAGCCCGGTGGCTCAGTGGTTAACACTGCTGCCTCACAGCGCCAGGGATCCGGGTTCAATTCTAGCTTCGGGTGGCTATCTGTGTGGAGTATGTACATTCTCCCCGTGTCTGCGTAGGTTTCCACTGGCTGCTCCTGTTTCCTCCCACAGTCCAAAGATGTGCAGGTTAGGTGAATTGGCTGTGCTAAATTGCCCTGTAGTGTTCAGGGATGTGTAGGTTAGGTGCATTAGTCAGGGGTAATTGTAGAGTAATCAGGAATGGTTTGGATGGGATACTCTTCGGCGGGTTGGTGTGGACTTGTTGGTCCGAAGGGCCTGTTTCCACGCTGTCGTAATTCTAATTCTGTAATAATTCTAATTTCTATCATGGAACATAAAGAATCAACTGGAGGTCAACAGAGCAAAGTTGAACAGTAGAGCTGTGAGCACAAGTGCTGATTTTGGCTGATACTGTGAAATGGTGGAGCCTTGGGATCAATTCTGACTTGCCCTTATCCTGCATAAATATGCAAGGGAGGGATTAGGGTGAAGCTAAGTCTGCTTGCAAAAAGTCCTCATTTGGAATATCTTATGTTTGCCGTCTTTGAATTCATCAATGTTCACACTGCAGGTGAGCAAAGGGTTAATTTAGTTTAAAGTTATAATTGGTGCTTTGATTAAATTATTATAAAGATTCCTGTGGGGCCATCCATCTGTTGAAAGGCCAAGCTGAGTAGGTACGTTATTCTTAAGGAAGAAATCCTCAATGCTCCCTTGTTCCAACTGTCACTCTTCTCTCACCAGAATTTGTTTGGAATGAACCAGCAGACCCTCTCTCACTTCTCCCAAAGGTTTATTTTATGCTATGCATCATTCCCATTATCCCCTATCCCCAGTTCTCACATCAATTCCTGCTCCTGCCTGCTGGCCATAACGTAATTCTTGCCAATTGAAGCTGGGCATTGATTTCAAATACTGACCTTCTATTAAAATCAGCCCATCTTCTGTTCATCAGGTTTTGCAGTCTGCTTCAGGGCTCACACCATACCTGACTCTCTCTAAAGTTAGAGTCTTTGTGGTCATTTTGTTAGTTGCTAACCGAAAGGTTCAGAATTAAGAAATTGTATGGAAGGCTTTCTACAATGGTGAGAAATTCAGCAGTCATAACATTCTCGACAATTCTGAGAACATCTACTGACTCTATAGCGAGATCTGGGGACCAGAGAACAAATCTCACAACTAAAGTTCTGTTAAGGGACCATTAATGTTTAAAAATTAAATTTGGACAAGCCACAATGAATTGACAGAGCTGTGCCACAAGGTGTCACAGTTTTAAACAAAAATAAACTTAATTTTATATTAGGATGAATTAAATAATGAGTACTGTGTACCTAACACTCTAATGCTTGGCAAGATTCAGTTCTGCTTGTTATTTTCTTCCAAGAGTTTCCTTATCTTCCAAAATCAGTTCTTTTAGTTTTTCTGATACCAATTCGTTATTCTCTAGAATTCACAGTTCATCGTTCCAGTTGTGGAGAGAAAATAGAGTTAACATTTTGAGTATAAGGTTTCATCAAGGATTTGTCCATTAGCTTTTGGCTAAACAATTCTGGAAGTTTATTTTGAAACCTCACAACTATGGATTCCACAGCTGAACACTGGCTTCCTTACAACTCTTACCGTGACTTAAATACCCTTTGTTTCCAATAATTTGCTACTCTGGTTTCAAATTGCAAACAAAGCTGGTTACTTCCAGAACTCTAATTGCAACAAATTTAATAAAACTAAGAACTGTGGATGCTATAAGTCTTAAATAAGAATAGAAAATGCTGGAGAAACCCAGCCAGGTTGAAAGTATCGCCACTATTTTCTGGTTTTGCAACAGGTTTAGTTAGTCTTCAGTCTATTATTGAGATGATTACTTCAGATTTATTTCATTGTTCCCGTCAACTTTCCCCCTTCTAATCCTGCCTTAGACAGAAGGCCAGCTCCCAATTGCATTCTGCACCACAGATAAAATTTATTTCACTTGAGCTGAACGCCTGGTTATAGTTGTTGACTTTTAAGGAACTAACAGTTACACAAGATTCAAGGCTAACTTATTCTCTTAGCTAAATAAAATAAAGAACTGTGGATGCTGGCGATCGGAAACAAAAACAGAAATTGCTCGAGAAACTCAGCATCTGTGGAGAGAAAACATTTTGAGTCCAGTGACTCTTCAGCAGAACTGATAGGAGTTAGGAAAAAGTGGTATTTATGTTGAAGGTGGGGGAGGGGTTGGAGGGAGGAGAAGTGAGAGATGGAGCCCAGAGAGACAGAGAAATAAAAGGGGAAAGCAAATAGGAGATTGTTGACAGCAAAGCAAGGACAGAAGAAAAGCTGGACAACTGATAACAATGGATGAGAATAGGTGAGAATGGGTAGGTTATGCTGAAAGCAATCTATGTCATGACAGGACCAGAATACCACATTTCTGACTCCGGCATACTCAGTGCTCGATTGAGGTTCAGTGAAAGCTTGAAAAATAACATCTCTTCTTTCACTTAGGAACCCTGCGGCCTCTAAAACTCAACATTAAGTTCAATAACTTTAGAGCTTGATTGCATCCTTCCATTTTATTTTTACTAACACCATAGTCCTGTCATGTGATTTCAACACTACCTCATATCTGCTGCACTCAGCTCTCATTATCACTTATTCAGCATCTCTTGTGTCTTGGTTTACTATCAATTATCCTTTGTCTGTCTACCCTTTGAATCTCTCTCTCTCTCTCCTCCTTCCCCTGACAACCCCATCTCCAATCCCTGCCGTCAGCATAAATATCACTTTTTCCCAACTGCTATCAGTTCCAAAGAAGACTTACTGAACTCTTTTCCGGACAAATTCTTGGCAGCTTCGTTTTTCCCTTCCTGGTCAGTTGCAAGCAATATTTTCATGTTTTTTTAGTTCACAATTATTCACACCCCAATTAAAAATTAGATAACTAGACGGACACAAATGAGATAATTTCCAGAAAGGAAAGAAGAATTTTATTTTATTTTTATTCACTTACAGGATGTCGACATCACAGGCCAGGCCATACCTGGATGCCTTTGGGAAGGTATTAGTGAGCTGCCCTCCTTGAAACACTGTAGTCCATTTGTGTAGGTATACGCCATTAATGAGAAAGTTGTAAGATTTGAACCCAGCAGCACTGAAAGAATGGTGATAGCTTTCCAAGTTAGATGTGAACATAAGAGGTAATAGTTACTAAGTTTGCAGATGACACCAAAATTAGAAATGTAGTGGACAGCGAAGAAGGTTACTTCAGATTACAACAGGATCTTGATCAGATGGGCCAATGGGCTAAGGAGTGGCAGACGGAGTTTAATTTAGATAAATGTGAGGTGTTGCATTTTGGGAAAGCAAATCTTAGCAGGACTTATACACTTAATGGTAAGGTCCTAGGGAGTGTTGCTGAATAAAGAGACCTTGGCATGCAGGTTCATAGTTCCTTGAAAGCAGAGTTGCAGGTAGATAGGATAGTGAAGAAGGCATTTGGTATGCTTTCCTTTATTGGTTTGAGTATTGAGTACAGGACATTGGTTAGGCCACTGTTGGAATATTGTATGCAATTCTGGTCTCCTTCCTTTCAGAAAGATGTTGTGAAACTTGAAAGGGTTCAGGAAAGATTTACAAGGATGTTGCCAGAGTTGGAGGATTTGAGCTATTGGGAGAGGTTGAATAGGATGGAGCTGTTTTCCCTGGAGCGTCGGAGGCTGAGAGGTGACCTTATAGAGATTTACAAAATCATGAGGAACATGTATAGGATAAATAGACAAAATCTTTTCCCTGGGATGGAGGTGTCCAGAACAAGAGGGCTTAAGTTTAGAGTGAGAGGGGAAAGACATAAAAGAGACTAAAAGGGCAACCTTTTCATGCAGAGGATGGTACATGTATGGAATGAGATGCCAGAGGAAGTGGTGGAGGCTAGTACAATTACAACATTTAAAAGGCACCTGGATGGATATATGAATAGGAAAGGTTTGGAGGGATATGGGCCGGGTGCTGGCAGGTGGGAATAGATTAGGTTGGGATATCGAGTCGGCATGGACGAGTTAGACCAAAGGGTCTGTTTCCGTGCTGTACATCTCTAAGACTCAAAGTCAGGATGCTCAGTGGCCCTGGAGAGCAACTTGCAGGTGGCGGTGTTCTTATATATCTGATACCCTTCTCCTTCTAGATGGAAGTGGATGGGGGTTTGAAAGGCTCCAACCAAGGAGCCATGGTGTAGTGCATCTTAAAGATTGTAGACTGCTGCTACTACTGAGCGTCAGTGGTGGAGGGTGTGAATATTTATGGATATGGTGTCAAGCAGGCAGCTTTTTCCTGTGTAGTTTCAAGTTTCATTAGTATTGTTGGAGCAGCACTCATTCAGGCAAATGAATAGTATTTCATCAGGGTCCTGACTTGTGACTTATAGATGGTGAACAGATTTTGGGGAGTCAGGAAATGAGTTACTCACTGCTAAATAACTCACCTCTAACCTGCTCTAAGGGCCACAGTATTAATACAATTTAGTCCAGTTCAGTTTTTGGTCAATGGTCACCTGAAGGATGTTCATATTGTAGAGTTCAGTTATGGTGATATGATTGAATATCAAGGGGTGATGGTTAGATTGTCTCTTGTTGGAAATAGTCTTTGCCTGGCACTTGTGTGGCATGCGTGGTACTTGTCATTTGTCAGTTTAAGCCTGAATATTGACCAGGTCCTGCTGCATTTAGGCATGGACTGCTTCAGTATCTAAGGGTTTGCAAATGGTGCTGAACATCGTACACTTCTCCTATTACCTATTACTCCACTAAAGGTAATAAATCTTGACACCAAACTTACAGACAGGCAAACCCAATTAATAAGTTTAAAAAGAAATGAAGGTAAAGGAATTTGCAGTTTAAAGTTTGTACTGTCTGTCAGGTGCAACCCAAGTACAGACTTCTTAGCTGCTAGCTTGTTTCTTCAGCAGTAGCAAAATTTATCAATTTTGAATTCCAAATGAAAGATTGCTTTCACAAGTTCTTTTTTATTAGCTGCTGATTTTTGAGATTGAGAGAGAGAGAAGAACATTCAGTTTCAGTGCTCATAGCTCCTATTGCTTTCTCTTTGTTGCCCGAAGCCAAGCTCTGGAAATCTTGTTTATTTGCATATTCTAAGCCTAGTATCCATTGTCTTTTTCAAACATAATAACCTCCCATCTCATGCATTTATCGAGCAGGTGCAAGAAATATGAGAGATACTAACTTCTTGACTGCTCAGTGAGCGCCAGTGCAGTGCATCTTCATCAAAATAATAATTCCAAAGCAAGTGAATTTGTAAATACCATGTGGCTTGGCTGGGCCTGTCAGTTGACCGCAGCAGCCTTTTTAGGTGAATGGTTTCCAATTTAAGTTCATTTTAGTCCTTGAAAATTCCAAGCATTAAAGCCAAATGAAGGATTTTAAATATTGGTAGTTCACTGTCACCACAATCATGACTACATCTTTTAACTCCAAGCCTTTCCTTAATGCTGAACAACCAAATTAATAACTTCCTTACTCGAATAACTATATACCATTTCCCCATCCTTAAGCCAAGTAAGACTACCTGTCTTTTTTATGATCTCACCTTTCTCACTATTAACTTCTTTAGTCAACATGGCCTCAACTTTTTAAGTGTAATAGACTCCAAGCTAATTTGAATTGTCTCCATTCTCAGGTTATCAGCTTCCCTGTGAGGTGTCCCATTCTCCCCAGTCCAAAATTTAATTCCCAAAATTAAAATTAACATTCTCAAATATGAATCATGAACTAGACATTTACAATACTTCCTTCACTATTTAAAATGGGTACCTTCTGACAAAAGATGCTCAGCTCTTTTATGCCTGAAATAAATATCTCTGCAAAACTAAGTGCATCAAAAATACTCTGATGCTTAGGAATACTGAATAATTCCATTATCATTCTCTAACTACTAAGAAGGCAAATTAGATGGACTTAAATACTTTTATGTAGTATTTTGAATGCTTCTACTTCTCTATCTGGAGTTAAAGATTCTAATAATTCAAGTAACAAACATGAAGTGCTGGAGAATGTCAGTGGTGTTAGCAGCATCTGTGGAGTAAGAAACAGAGGTAACAATGATCTGGTATGACTCTACTTCAGAATTTTTATGCTAATATTTCAAGTGATGGTTTAAAGTTACCTGATAACACCTTCACAGAATTCTACACCCAGTACAAACTACTACAAACTGAAATGTGGTGGGGATTGGTTTTAAATTGGTCTCCAAATAACAGCATAAAGAACTTACAAATAAAGCCAAATATCTGGACAGAAGCATTCCTTGAGCACAATGAGGACCATGGTAATAGGTGGCTAATAGATGGCATTGGATTTAGGACCATTCGGCGCAGCCATTTTGGCATGAGCGATTTGGCACAGCCTGTTTGGCGCAGCCTATTTTGCCACAGACCCATTCAGGCGCAGAACTATTTTGGTATACGGTATACGGTATACGGTAGTCATCAATGAAAATCAACATAATAGTAGAATTATTAAATAGGTAATTTCTAAAAAAAAAGAAAATATAACCCATTAAATTGCCTGAATTTCTTTAATTTCAATGGAATATTATGCCCTGCTACAAGATGTACAAGTTCAAAGTCACAGTTGATAATGTCAGGGCAGCATTCAGGCTGTATTTCCAGAACCATTTCAAATAATTTGTCATATGCTGTTCGTAACTTATTTGGGAGTAAAGCATGCAACAGTGGGAACACACCTTTATGTATTTCCCCTAAAATAACATAAACTTGTGAAAATAGAGGTCGTGAAATTTTGAATGTTTCATCAACATATAACTTTTTTGATTATTTCAGAAACTCGGTATTCCTTTTTCTTCCAAATATAAGAATTCTGCAGGTGGTGCTACCACTTGTCGGCAAGTTAAAAATTGTTCTTCATTATATTCATTAACAGAATATGTTTTAAAGCTATCTGGAATTACAAGTTATACTAAATTTCTTGGATTTACTGGGTAAGCAGCAATTTATTTCCTTGTCCTACGAACCATTTTCTTCACCGCTCTGTTGTTAGGCATTGTTCCTTGGCAAGCTTCCGACTAATTTTCTAGGCGCTTGTTAATCACTTGTAAAGTTCCCTCTACAGTTGCTTTTCTTTGATGACAAGTTCTTTTAATAATAACTACAAACTACTGGAAACTACCCATTTAATAATTGTACTATTATGTTGATTTTCGTTGATGACTACTGTATATTTGTGCCAAAATAGTTCTGTGCCTGAATGGGTCTGTGGCAAAATAGGCTGCGCCAAATCGCTCGCGCCAAAATGGCTGCGCTGAATGGTCCCACTCCGGATGGCATTGTATCATTCATGGTTTGGCATCTGTATTGTATGAATGAGCTTGATGCTTCTAAGTACATGTAATGCCTATGAGAGGGCATGGTGCCTATAAATGTGCACTGTGTCTGCAAGTGAATGTAATGGCTATAAACTCCTTCTCTGTCTGGGAGCAGGGGTGATGCATGTGCATGGACTTGAGTTGCTTTGTGGAACATCGTCAAAGAGATGGAGTTAAGAAGAGTAAAGCTGTGCCCAGAATTAATGGCACATCTCTGGTTGGGTACAGTGGAGGTTAGTGTAGAGATCACGGTCGCCGGAAATGAGATATCAATCCTGTCAATAGAATGTCAAATACATCAATTGTTACATAGAATCACTAATCTGCTCCACACTGCTCTCTGGCAGGGTGGTAGGAGCATTGTGCTGCAGGCCCAGTGCTGAAGTTGGGTACATTTGTTGAAATATTGGCCTGGAAATTCCAATGGGCAGACAGTCACTGGATCATAGAGACTGGAGCTGCATGTTAAGACCCTGTGAAATCCCAGATATAGCAGACTCTGTGAGAATTGCCTGAGAAATTACAGATTTTGATGGCAATTCCCCAGCATCTGGAATCCTCCAAAAGTATCCATTAAAGGTGCAGAATTTGGACGGCTCAGCTTTCATGAAGTTAACATACAACCACATTTCCATAAGTTAACAATTGATCAGAAAAAGGGTAGATGATTTAAAAACATAGTATAACTCCTGGATAACGATTAACCCCACACTCCAAATGATCAAACACACCTCAATTACACATCCCCCAGAGAAACAAAATAACCACCTTTACCAGACCCCAACAAACCCAGTACATATTCACCCTGCCCATAACTGATACCATACACCCCTATCACCAGCCTGAATCCCTGCAGACCAGACCACATCACTCCAATCCACCAGTAGCACCAATGGCATGATTGACTAGGATCCTATATCCCCATTGACCCTGACATTCTGCTCCCACAGCTATCTCCAGAATATATCCCCTTTGCCCTTAGCACTATCCCTGTCATACCTATCGCCCGGTCTCCCCAAAGCACTTCATCACTTATCTGCCACCCTACCCACCTGGTATCCTACTCCGTCTTCTAAACCAACTGGTACACTAACCTCACACTCAGCTTTGAATAAAAACCAAATACTGTGGAAGTTGAAAATCTCAAACAAACAAAAAAAGTTCTAGATAAACTCAGCAGGTCCGGTAGTAGAGAGAGAAACAGAGTTAATGTTTCTGATATAACTGTTCTTTAGAACCCACCTCTCTACAAATGCTAGCACACCTGATGACTTTTTCCAGCACTCTGAGTTTGTCCCACATTTACCTCACATACTTACACTTTCAATAGCAGCTGTCAAAGCGTCTGGCTCTGCTGTTGGATGTTGAAGTGTTTTTTTTAATTCACTCATTGGATGAGAGCATCATTGGTTAGGCCAGCATTTATTACCCATCTCTAACCTCCCAGAAGGCAGTTCATTAACCACATTGCTGTGGGTATGTAGTCATACCTAGGACATAGCAGATAAGGAGGGCAGATTTCCTTCCTTAAAGAACATTAGTGAACCAGATGGGTTTTTTTTCCAATAATTGACAATGGATTCATGGTCATTATTAGACTCTTTATTCCAAAATTTTAATGAATTCAAATTCAACCATCTGCCATGATGGGATTCAAAACCAGGTCTCCAGACCATTAGCTAGATCTCTGGATTAAGAGTCCAGCGATAATATCACTAGGCTATCCAACAGCACACTGACTACTACCAGAAGAGACGTGATTTGATCTCCCCTGACTATCCAGCATTACTGAGGGACTGTGTTGATTTCAGCTAAGCTGTACATTCCTGCAGAAGTCAGGATTAGAATTCCAGACCCAAAACTGGGTACTCAGTACTAACAGAGAAAGCAGTCGGAACAGAGTGGCAATCTGACTGTGACTGACGCTGCTCATAATGTCTAGGCTATAATACATTTTATGTTTCACTAGAATATCTGTTAACATCGCATATTACGTAGTTATCCAATTCTATACAAATTTTAAAAAGCTTTTCAATTTTGATTAACTCAGCATACATCTAAATGTAAGGCCAATGATGGAAAAATCAAAAGAAAAATAAAGACATAAATGCGGTAGCCAGATTAGATGAGAAGAGTGAATTATTACACCCAGTCTGTTGTAATCCAAACAGTGAATGAAAAGAAACTATTCACATTATTGAACTTAAAAAGAAACTTTCCGATCAAGAAACTCTCCACATTGCAAAATTAGCCGGATACTTACACTTTATGTTAATTTTGATAATTATGAGAATGTACTAATCCTTAAACATTCAAATACAAAATTTATGCAAATTTAATTTGTCTTTCAATCAATGGTGTGTAAAATAATCAGCTAGTTATAAAATTCAAAGTGCTGATCAGAATATTAAACCTTGGGATTGGTTTTTCAGTTTGTTCATTTTGTTGCGAAATCAGCAAATTTGTCAGAGCAGCAAAGACTTGTGGCAATTATGTGAAGAACAAATATCATAACATGCTATCCAATTTGTAACATTACTTATTAAATCACTTCTTTCTCATGGTCAAATATACAAAAGCAAGGAAGGTCAAGTGTTTCACAAGAATCGTGACTTGTCCTGTAGATAGAGGTAAAGGTATCTTGAACCTGAACATGTTTGTTGCCCTTGTGCTCTAAACGGCACATGCTTGTTTGGAGCACAGTTGCACAGGCAGTTGTTCATTTATGGACTTAGAGAGCACTATTCAACTGTTAGATACAACCAAGTTTCATCCTGTACTAACCCAAATGTTCACAGAATGGTTCATCTGTTTGAAATCATGTACAGGAACTTTGGTTAGTCTTCTTTCCCTGGCATAGTGGTACCAATATCAATTGTGGCAGTCCTTTGATGCATGAGTAAATGCCCAATTCTTTTTCAGATGATGATTAATCTCCTGGGAACATTTAATGTTTCCAAATTTTGATTTTAAATATTACTAAGCAATAGATTACAAACCACAAAAAAGGAAAAAGAGTAAGTCACTCAGACTGTTGAGCATGCTCCTCCAATCAATAAAATCATAGCTGATTTTAGTTTTACTTCAACTCTACATTCCTGCACACATCTAATTATCTTTCATTCCTTTGGTAATAAAGATATTTAAAGATTATACATTGACTTTCCTTTAAGGAAGGGAATTCAAAACATTCCCAATTCTCTGAGAGAATTGTTTTGCCCTCATCTTGGTCTTAAATGGTAACACCTTATTATTAAACCATGACCACTAGTTCCAGACTTTCCCACAAGATAAAACACCCAACTCTTCTAACTTAGAGGATCCAGGCCTACCCTATCCAACCTTTTCTCATAAGGTAATCCATTCATTCTGGATGTTTGAGCTGAGTAAACCTCAGAACTACATCCAATGCATTAACATTCTTAATTACAGTGACAATACTGTACATAGTACTCCAGATGTGTTGTAATCAATACCCTGCATAATTGAAGCATAACTTCCCTACTCTTGCACGCAATAAAACAAAACATTCTATTAACTATTGTTACTTGCTGTACTTTCATACTAACTTTATCTGATTCATGCACTAGGGCACCCAGTTCTCTCTCTGCATATCAGAATGCTGCCACCTCTTGCCATAATATTTCTTTTTCATTCTTTCTATCAAAATGGATAACTTTATATTTTGCCACGTTATACTCCATTTGCCAGGTCTTTGCCCACTCACTAATCCTATCTATCCCATTGTAGCCTCCTTATTTTCCCATTACAACTCACTTTTCTACCTTTCTTTCAATACAAATTGTCAAGAGTTGAGGTCCTTGCAATGTCCCCTCTGGCACACCACTTGTGATATTCTGCCACCTTGAAACACTCATTCCTAATCTCTGCTTTTTGTCAGTCAATCATTTATCCATGTCAAAATATTATCAGCAAAACCATGAGCTTTTAGTTTCTGTAATAACATGTGAACACTGATTCTCTTAATTATCTTGCATTCCCTGCATAAATCGGGAAATTCACTCAACGTTTTCATGTTGATACTTATACTCCACCTGAACATATATCCATCTTTACTTAATTAACCTCATCTACATATCAAATTCCTTTCTCCTTCTTATGCTTGATCAGCTTTACCTTAAATGCATCTTTGTGGTTGCATGTCTGATTTTTCTGAATCCTTTATATGAATATACTAATCCACAGAAAAGCAAACCTTGTTTTCGAATTAAAAAAGCAAGAATGGAGCACAATGTTCTTAACCTAGACCTTGTATTTCAGAAAAATGGAGATGAATTTAAATTTGTTCCATCTAATTTCATCCAGACATGCCAGGAGTTTAAATGGTGCAGGTGAAATATGTGTTAAGCTGGCATTTGGTTCTGATTTGAAAGAACTTCTGAATTTCCAAGCAACTGAAGCAAATGCCTTTGTCAGTATGTACCTCCAAATATGGATGCAAATCGAGGAACTGTAATGTCAAAGGGATCTGAATGCTATTTTCACCTGGATGATGGCATGGCACCTGCAGAAGCTATAAGCTGATTGAAAAGTCAACACGTTTTTCGGATAAGCTTGACATTTTCTCTTATAGGTCCAGGAGGAGTATGAGTGCCCTTTGCTTCCAAAAAGGGTGGTGTGTGCTTTCTCCTCAATCCAAATACTGAGATTACCATTACTGATAATTACCGTTTATCAGCTGGGTTGCATAATTCCTGGCTGCCAAAATTTGCTGGACCTCCTGAAGTTGTTCCTAGCTGAGTCATCTAATCGTTCAGTCACCTCCCCTCATCCAAATGGTATTCCTTGATTAAATTACCTACATTCATTTGGAAGATTCTAATCCTATGAGGGAGATCATTAATACAGTGGGATTGTCTATGAAAATGGGATTGCAGATTGTGCAGCAAGTGTAACACTCATGTGTACCTCAATAACCTCAGCACTGAGCCAGTGCTAAGTTCTTTTTTATTCAGTCTTGAAAAGTGGGTGTTGCTGGCTAAGCCAGCATTTATTGCATGCTCCTAATTGCCCAGAGTCAGTTATGAGTTACGGTATGGAATTGGAGACATGTGTAGGCCAGATCAGGTAAGGATGGCAGATTTCCTTCCCTACTGGAGATTAATGAACTGAGCTTTTATGACAACTGGCAGTGATTACATAAGACTATGTTGTTGTTTTTTATTTCAGATTTATGTTTGAATTCAAATATCACAATCTACCATGGTGGGATTTGAAATCCTTTCACCAGGACATTAGATTAGGGTTCAGGACTCCTAGTCTAGTGATGTGAGTACAACAGCAATGGTGCCCATAAACTATCCTATTATTTACCTTCATAATGGGCAAATTTCGAATGGCTAGAACCATTTAAAGCTAGCTTGCATGCTTAATATGAGACAGTCTCTCTTAAAAGGTCTACGAATGGCACCATTTTTGAGCATGTCTGTGGTCTGTATCATCCCAAAGTACGTACATGTGTATGCATGCAGTGCATAGGTTCATGGGTTACAGAGTCATAGCTCTTATTGTAATTGAATATCCCTTGATGACCAGTAGCTGTTTGCTGTGGTTGTTCAAATGCACAATGGACAGCCACAGAATAAAGGCATCATCCTTGTTGCCAAAAAACTGGGCAATGGCATTATTTTCTGCACATGATTATATACCAGCAGAAGGCTGGAGAGCAGGAATTCTTGTGACTCTGGTATGAAGCAGAGTTTACATATTATTTTGATTCGATTTATTATTGATACACGTACTGAGATTCAGTGAAAAACATTGTACTGTGTGCTTACCAGACAAATCATACCTTACCTAATTACATCAGGGTAACAGAACAGAATTCCGAATATAGTGTTACAGCTACAGAGAAGGTGCCAAGAAAGATCAACTCTAATAAATGAGAGGTCTGTTTGTAGGTCTGATAACAGTGGGGAAGAAGGAATTCTTAAATCTGTTGATAGGTGTTTTCAAATTTTTGTATGCTGCCCAATGGAAAAGGATGGAAGAGAACATAACCAGGATAGGAAAGGACTTTGATTATGTTGGCTGCTTTCCTGAGGCAGCAGGAAGTGTAGGTGGAGTTAATGGAAGGAAGGCTGGATTTCATGATGGTCTGGGCTGTGTTCATGATTCTGTAATTTCGTGCGGTCTTGCGGAGACAAGTTGCCATACCAAGCTGTGATGCATCCGGATAGGATGCTTTCTATGTTGCATATATAAAAATTGGTAGGAGTCATGTGGACATGCCAAATTTCCTTAGCCTTCTGAGGAAGGAGAGGCATTAGTGTGCTTTTTTGACTGTAGCATTGACACTGAGAAAGTGAGGACTGAAGATGTTGGACACCAGAGTTGAAAAGTGTGGTGCTGGAAAAGCACAGCAGATCAGGTAGCATCTCAGGAGCAGGAGAGTCGACGTTTCGAGCATAAGCCCTTTATCCTTTCAAGCATAAGGCCTGTAGCATTGACATGGATGAACCAGGATAGATCATTGGTGATCTTTACTCCAGGATAGATCGTTATTGATCGTTGATGAACTTGAAGCTCTCAACTACCTTCACCTTAGCACCATTGACACAGACAGGGGCATGTCCTCCAGTCCGCTTCCTGAAGTCGATGACCACCTCCTTCATTTTGCTGACATTGAGGGAGAGATTATTGTCTTCACACAATGCCATTAAGCTGTTTACATCCTTCCTGTACTGTGTCACATCATTGTTTGAGATCCAGGTGGTGTCATCAGAAAATTTGTAAATGGAGTCAGAACTAAACTTTGCCACACAGTCATAAGTGCATAAGGAGTATAGTAAGGGGCTGTGTACACAGCCTTTTGGAGCACCGGTGTTGAGGATTATTGTGGAAAATAACAATTGCAGTCTGCGGGTCAGGAAGCCGAGGATCTAGTTGCAGAGGAGGGAGTCAGAGTCCTAGGCCTAAGCGTTTGGACATGAGTCTTGTTGGAATTATGGGATTGAAGGCAGAGCTAAAGTCAATAATAGGAGTCTGATGTAGGAGTCCTTGTTATCCAAATGTTCCAGGGATGAATGTAGAACCAGGGAGACGGCATCTGCTATGGACCTATTGCGACTATAGGTGAATTGCCGTGGATCAAATTAATCTGAGATGCTGGACTGGATGTGTGCTGTTTCTAAGCTCTTAAGAGATTTCATAATGATGGGTGTGGAATGAACTTCCTGAGTAAATGATGGATGTGGGTACAATTACAATGTTTAAAAACATTTGGATAGATAATGAATAGGAAAGGTTTGGAGGGAAACAGGCCAGGAGCAGGCAGATGGAACTAGTTTAGTTTGGGATTTTTCCATCATGGACTGGTTGGACCGAAGGGTCGGTTTCTGTGTTGTATGACTCTATCACTCAATGTCAGAGCCACGGGGTTGTAGTCATGAAGGCACGTTGCCTGATTGTTCTTTGGCATTGTGATGATGTGTCCATAAAGTGTTCTGTGGTGATTCAAAGACATCATGAATCTTGGAAAAGACTACACTCTTAACAAAACCATGCAATCACTTTATCTGCTTCTTTGATAATGGAGAATGTTAAGCATTTGGTTCTCATTGTGTAGATTAGCAAATTGAGAGTTGGAACTAATTTCATTTCCAACTTGGAAAAAGCCAGGTGCACAAATATTTATTGCCACAGTCACCTTCACAGCCAATGACAATGAGGTCTATACCTTAATCTGGGATTGCAGATGGCAGATTTCAGTCAGGGTGTCCTTAATGATGCACTGACATCACATGCATTGTTCATCGCTGAGGTAGAATTGCTCCCACAACAACCAAATTGATATACCTTCTACTGTGAGTCCATCTTCACATCCTCTTTTCTCTTCTAGTACGTTGTCTAGCTATTCCTGGCCTCTGTTATTTCTCTAAATTATGTTGAATTTGAAGGGGAATAAGTCTGAGTACACCCAAATTTGTGACTTCTTGTTTTTTGCAGAATCTTTGAAGTCAACAAAGTGTTCTTCAGTATCAACAACAATCTATAAAATTTTGCAATGTGAAATCACTAAATACTTGTGGATTCGCAGTAATAGCCAGAAGAAATCAACCAGCAATTAACCTATAAGGAGTTAATTAACTTTTAAATAGTATTGCTGGGGGGAGGTGGTGGGAGGGTGGGGCTTCCAGTTGCTGAACACATGAAAACTCTAAAATTGCAATACATATTTATAACTAATATCAAGAACATGGCTTCTAAAAATAATTACTTTTACACTTCTAAATACTTAAACTGAAAGTTATAACATTTATGTGCCATTAATGAAAAAATCTCCAGAAAATAACGATTCATGCCAATTATGTAGTTTGCTTACAAAATATCAGACTGTAGCTAAGTGCCAATTGCCTAAGCAACATTGCCCAACATAAAATTAGCCAAACAGTTTCTGCCAGCTAGGCCTGATGGAATGCAAAAACGCCAAGGTTACCACAGGTCAAAGGCAAATAATGATCAGTCCAGACCTATCTTGCAAATTGAACAAAGGTACTCGATCCGAACAATGGGATAGTCATTATGACCTGAAATCCATTAAGAGGTAGTCAGGCAGAAAAATAGGGAAAGATGTTATGTTTGCGTATTCCCTAGTTTCAGCCAGACTCCTTGGCACCACGGAGGAATCATATCTTAAAAAGGGGATGGGTACACATAGGATGACCTGGCCTAATCCCATTGGGTGCTATGACCTGTACCCTGTGACCCCATTGGCTGAAGTCAGAGAACATTCCAGAAGAACTCAGAAATAGGGTATAAGAAAGGACATATGGCGGCCATTTCTTCAGCGAAGACTCAGATGGCAAAGACTCCATGTGACACCGACCTTTGTAATAAGATGATCCTGCATGAACCCATCAATGGAGTTAATCCAGCAACTCAATCAAGTTCACCAGAGCGGGTAAAATCTGATGTGAAAGGCATTGACACATTTCATTTTACACTAACATCATTAGGGCTCTTGTCTCACTATTTAAGTGGCAGTTCTCATAGAGTCATGGAAATGTACAGCATGGAACAGACTCTTCGGTCCAACTGGTCCATGCTAACCAGATATCCTAACCTAACCTAGTCCCATTTGCCAGCACTTGGCCCATATCCCTCTAAACCTTTCCTATTCACATACCCATACAGATGCTCCTTATGTCTCTTTTAAATTTTTCTCCTTTCACCTTGAATCTATGCCTTCTAATTCTGGACTCCCCACCACAGGGAAAAGACCTTGTCTGTTTACCTATCCATGTCCCTCATGATTTTATAAACCTCTATAAGGTCACCTTTCAGCCTCTGATGCTCCAGAGAAAACAGCCCCAGCCTTTTCAGTCTCTCCCTGTAACTCAAATCCTCTAACCCTGGCAACATCCTTGTAAATGTCTCAATAATGATTGTTTATTGGCCATTTAACCGTGAATGGTCTGGCTTATGCTGTCTGTGTCCAACTTTAACAATTTGCATCTTCCAGTAGTGATTAGAATCAAAAACGTCACTGGGTTTTAACTCCATGGTCCAAGATTGGAGAGGTGAATTATTACATTGCTGCCACTCATTCAGCACTCCATAGCTCAATAGCCTAGACATTACAGCATATTTACCAGTAACTGCTTCTATAATTCTGTCATCTTAATTAGGTTGTTAATTTAGCTTGTGTTATTGAAAAGCTAATAATAGGGAAGACAAATGGAATGATGACCTTTATTTTAAAAGTACAGAGGTTTTGCTAAAACCATACAAGGCACTGGTCAGTCCACAACTGGAATACTATGAACAATTTTGGGCCCCTTATCTAAGGAAAGATATCCTAGTACTAGGTGCAGTCCAATGAAAATTCATTAGCCAGTTACTGGGTATGGAGAGACTGTCGTATGGGGAGCAGTTCAGTAAGTTTGCCCTGTACTTTTTTGAAATTCAGAAGAATGAGAAGCAGCCTTACTGAAACAGAGAAGATCATTAAGAGTACTTGACAGGGTATATGCTGAAAGGTTGTTGCCCCTTGTGGAAGAATCTGGGGCGTAGGGAATAATCTCAGAACAACGGACCACACATTTAAGACAGAGATGAGGAGGAATTGCTCTCAGAAGGAATCTATGGAATTCTTTACTACAGAGGGTTGTTGAGCTCATTAGGTGTATTCAAGACTGAGATAGACAGCTTTTCACTCGGCAAAGAAATCAATGGTTTTGGTGAAAATGAAGGAAAGTGGAGTTGAAGATTATCAGATCTGAGATAATCTCACAGAATGGCAGAGAGAAGGCTCGAGGGGCTGAATAGCCTACTTCTATATCTAATGGAAATATATGCAAGAACCTTAACCAACTGAAATGTCAGGTATGTATCATCATCAGCACGTTACACATGTAGAGTAATAGAGGTGTACAGCATGGAAACAGACCCTTCGGTCCAATGCGTCCATGCTGACCAGATATTCTAACCTAACCTAGTCCTATTTGCTAGTACTTGGCCCATATCCCTCTAAACCCTTCCTATTCATATACCCATCAAGATGCCTTTTAAATGCTGTAATTGTACTAGCCTCCACCACTTCCTCTGGCAGCTCATTCTATACACGCACCACCTTCTGCGTGAAAAGGTTGCCCCTTAGGTCCCTTTTATATCTTGCCCCTCTCACCCTGAACCTATGCCTTCTTGTTCTGAACTTCCCCACACCAGGGAAAAGACCTTGTCTATTTATTCTATCCATGCCCCTATTTGGTGATGAACAATTGATATCCAACTTTCATGATGCGACTTTAATACCTGAATCTGCCGTGGACCAAATGTGATTTTTAAAAAGGACACAGCTAACTTTATTGCGGGGCCAGAAAAAAAAAGAGGAGACAAGGACAGGAATGAAATGAAGAAAGTTAATTCCAATAAAGTGATTCCAAAAAGAGATGAGTTCCAATTGAGACAACTCAAGATGAGAAGGGAGATAGACAGCAACTCTGATTAAGGAGCCACATCAAACTCAGGCTTAAGTGCTGAAGGATTTAAGTTTGTACATTTGATCACTAAGCTTAATAAGGAAAGGGTGGATGTATTTTTAATTGTTTTTGCAAGAGTAGCAAAGTGGCTAAAGCAGGTACCCCATGAGTTGACATTATTATTCTATCGAAAGCAAAAAGTGTTATCTCATAAAATTATTCCGTCTTATCTGAGAAGTCCCATTGATAATAAGGCATCAAAAGAGGCTATTTTAAATGCATGTCAGTTAGTACTAGAAGCATGTAGGTAAAAAATCTATATCCTCAAGAAATGGCCTAATTGAATATACCTCGATTATGAATGTGAATATAAAGTCTGCTTTTAACCAGTGGGTACAGACATTAAAAATGGAAGCAACCCATAAAAAACTACATGAATTAATTCTCAAGGAATTTACGAACTCAATATCCTTTCCAGTTTAGACTCGCAGTGGGGAACAGAGGGTAGCAGGGTTTAAACAAGCAGAAATTCTGGCTGATGACTATGAGCTCACACAAAGATACAGAAACTCACGGAACCTGGGGTTAGGAAGCCATCATAGACCAGAGCTGGATAAATACATGGTAAATACCCTGGAAACAAGCTGGAGAGTAGAGGAAGAACAGAACTGTCCTCAACTATTCAAAGAAGGAAAGTGGATGGGTGGCAAGTGAGAAACCAAAGCATATGCAGCAAAATTGCAGGTCTTGGCATTTCCCAGAAACTCAAAGTTCAAGACCAGTGTTTGTAACATTATGGATGATCAAGGTCTGCTCAGGGATGATAGTGGACTAGAATAATTATCAGGAGTTTGTATCAACAGGAATGGTGGCTACTGATATTTTTTACATTGTCAAAGACAGAAATCCACTTTCTCCAAGATATCGGTGCTCTCAACTTGGTAATCAAGCTTACCAATGCCTAGAATCAATATTTTATTACGGAACGATTTGGCTGGTTAAAAAAATATATGGAAAAGGTAATTGAGCTAGGCTTGAAATATGTAAACCATATTTCAGTAGCAAGCTTTGAGTAGCAAACTGAGTGAAAACAACATGGATTAACCACAGCAGGGATACAGGAAGCTCCTCTCTCCATCGCAATCTATTCACAACAGTACCAATGAAATAAAACAACTTTGAAAACCTTCCATTAAAGGATATCTCCAAGCTTTGTCACTCCTATGGACATAAGATAGCAGCTAAGCTGATTTAGATATCATTCTCACCCCACTCAGGGATTCTTAAAAAAAAACTGAAGCGCAATCTTCTCTGTGTAAGATACCCTGATTACCCAAACTTCTTTCCGAACTCACTACCTGAACTTTGTGGGTTTTGTTGTGTCATCTTTTTTTCCTCAGGCAACAAAACTCCACCCTCTTTCACTCAAGAAAACCTTGGAATTGGCTCTACTTCATTTTTAGCCAGGATAATGAAGTTCCACTGAAACATGCTAAAAAAGGAGATACTAGTTGCAATTGTTGTAAGAAGAGGTTAAGAAAGAATTTGAGATATGTCACCTCCTCACCCGATTGTAACAGATGACATTTCATTGTAACTGTGCTTAGGTGAAAATAAACTTAATTAACTTTGAGTTCCCTGTCTTCGATTAACAAGCCCTGGTAAAGCTATCCCATCCATCTTTCAAATGCTACAGAATACCAATTCAAAGGTCAAACATTGTCCATCAAAGGAAGCTTGAATGGAAAGACAAATATTGACTCTGTTTGTTCCCAAGATGAAAAAGGAATGAATTTTTTAACAAAATACTCCAACAGCAATGTTATCAGTGACTTTTCAATACACAGTACAGCCTGTATCTGTTTTGAAGTGAGGGAAGGTGATGAAACATGGATATGTGATACAAGCCCTCCAAATATGTCACATTAATAGCTAACAGGAGACCTTCAAGTCAACCTGATAGTATCAGTCAAATCTAATTAAATAAGCATTTTATCTTCAGCAGGAGGATCTTCACTAGCTACAACACTGACATCTACCTTGCACAGTAGAAAATTGCCAAGACATATGATGTCTATTAAAGCAGGACAAACCCAATATTGCCTATTCGGAGAAAGTGATACCTCATCTTCACCACGGACATCCAGTCCCTATATGTGTCTATCCGCCATGACAAACGGGAACCCGCACCGCCCGGTTCTACCTCTTACCCAAAATTCATAAACCGGACTGCCCTGGTCGACCCATCGTCTCCACCTGCTCCTGCCCCACCAAAACTATCTGCACATATCCTGACACCGTTCTGTCCCCCTTGGTCCAGGATGTCTCCACATACATTGAAGACACCACCCACGTCCTCCACCTCCTCCATGACTTGTGGTTTCCAGCCTCCAATGCCTCATCTTCACCATGGATATCCAGTCCCTGTACATGTCCAACCACCATGACGACTCCTAACTACTTTCCCCCCAGTCCCACTCCCTCCTTTTTATCACTTACCTGCTTGGGCCCCTCCAACATTCTTGATGAAGACTTATGCTCAAAACATCAGCTCTCCTGCACTTCGGATGCTGCCTAACCAGATATGCTTTTCCCGCGCCACACTTTTTGACTCCAATATTGTTAATTTACAAACTATCAAGTGGGACGCTTTGTCGTAGATGGGATTGAGTTTTCTGAGTGTTTTTGGAGTTGCAAGTATCCAAGCATGGGAGTATGCCTTCACACTCCCGGGTCGTGCCTTGAAAATACTAGACAGGAATTGGTGATGCCTATATCCAACAAATTAATGAAGAATAACAATTTAATTAGATGAAAATGTATTAGTGAATTTTCACATAATTCACATATTATTGCATTTATCACTGAATAAAAGTATGTTTTTCCCTTTCATCTTTGTTTAGCAGAATTTAATCTTCTTTGGTCTTTTTGCCACACCAAATATATTTCAATTTTCTCCAGTTGATGAAGGCAAGAGACAAGAAGACTAACAATAGTTGCAAAAATAATTTCTCATTATATACTATTTTCAGTGTGGAAAACTGACTAAGGCACGACACAGAGTGTATTATTTGGTTCTGGAAACATTATGGTCTATTAAAATATAATAGGCTTTCTGCAGTTAACTACATCATTAGTGATTTGCAATGTGCACTACAGTTCATAATGTTCTATAAAATCTGTGCTCTTTTTTTCTTGTAGTTTTGATTTTCCTATTTTCCTTTACATGAATATGGACATACATGTAAAATCTTCTCTTGCATTAGAAAACACGAGTGAAGCAAAAGAAGCACTGTCGCACAGATGCTTGAAATGTGAAGTAAAAGCAAATAAATGCTTGATATACACAATAGGTTAGGATGGAAGATATTGAAGCATTAACTCTGCTTCTCTCACCAAGAATGTAATATATCTCTTCTTAAACCAGAATTTACATTTCTGAAACATATTGGAAACATTGGGAATCCTTAATTTGCTTCCCTCCATTTTATCCAGACAGGTCAGCAGCTAAAAATGGTGCAGTTGAAATGCAAGGTATACTCCTAGTCAATTTCAAAATGCCTGAATTTCCAAGCATATGATATGAATGCCTGAGTCAGACTAGAGCCTCATTAAAGTGTGCAAATCAAATTGCTATTACATAAACTCGGACCTCAATGCTATTTTAAACTGGAAAAGAGCAGAGAGTTTGTGGCAGCTGCTCTGGCACCGACAGTTGGTCTGAGGAGGAAAATAGGTTTATAGGATATTCAGAGGTTTAATTTATGAGTTCAGAAAGAGCAGGAATGCCCCCACTCCATTCCAAGGCCACCAGTCCCCATAAAAAAATTGCAGGGATAAAAGCACCTACTGAAGATACCGAGTATGTGAAGTACAAACAGAAAATGCTGGGGAAACACAGCACCAGTGAAGAGAGAAAAAGAGTCAACATTTCAAGTCCTATATGACTCTTCTTTAAAAGAAGAGTTCTGAAGAAAAGACAAAACTAAACAAACTCTGATTCTCACTCCACAAATACTGCCATCTCTATTAAGTTTCTCCGGAGAACTGCAAGGCGTGTGTCTATTCCTTCCAAAGTGACAACAGCCAAAGGACATCATTCCTTGCATTTAGCATTTTGGTTGGGAAATCGGTTGGTTAAGAAGTGTCTGAATGGTCTGGTTAAGAAGTGGTTCATATTGTTAACATTTCAACTAATCTGCTCATTTTTATTACAAAATTTGAGCTAAAAATGTAATTCCACCAAAATCCAATGATACAAAATCCATCAAATATCATATGGAACCTTATAGATCAAATTCAATTCCTGCTGAAAAACAAGACTGTTTCAATGAGAAGCAATTCCAAACTCAATAACAAGTTGGTTTCTTCAATAATGATTTCTTGGTTCTAAATCAGTGATTACTGATTTCCTTAGTACATTTTGCCAAACCACTATTTCAGAAGAATATTTTTCTCAACTCTTGGACAGTTGGTATTGTTCACTGTTTTACAAAAATTAGTGCAACTTCTTATGTGAATATATTTAGAACTTGCTCTATCATATTACTGTAGTTAGATCTCTTTTCCCCCCAAGCCCTTTTGACAATTGCGTGTTTTCAGCGATTGGATGTAAATTTACAATTTTAGCTTGGTAAAGTTAACACTGTGATAGAAAAGAAATATTTAAAACTAGAATTAAGAAACCTAAAATTTGTTTTAAAATCAATTATTCATTCTAGTTCATGAGTATATTTTCATTTTTTCTGGCCCCTCAACAATAATTGGTATTTATATAGCAGCATTGACAAACCAAAATGTCCTAAGAAACTTCAAAGAAGCCTTGTCAAACAAATTTGGCATTAAACCCTATAGGCAAACACTAGAACATGTAAGCATATGTACAGCCAATTTGATTGAATTATTCAAGGAGGTGGTTAGGTATGTAGATCAGGGTAGAGCCATTGGTGTTGTCTACGTAGACTTCAGTAAGGCTCACGGTAAGGTCTTGCATGGCAGACTGGTTAAGAAGCCCAGAGCCATGGCATCCAGGGTAAATTGGATCCAAAACTGGCTCAGTGGAAGGAAGCAGCAGATGACTGTCAATGGGTAATTGTTATGATTGGAAGCTGGTGTACTACAGGGTTCAGTGCTTGCCCCTTTGCTGTTTGGAGGACACATTAGTGATGTGGACATGAATGCAATTGGTATGATCAATAAGTGCTCAGATGACACAATGATGTGATAAGTAGTGACGAGGAAAGCCTTAGACAATAGGACAATCAAGATAGGCTGGTCTGTGCCAAATGGAATTTAATCCCAAAAATTGAGAGGTGAATCATTTAGGGAGGACTGACAAAGTGAGGGTGTACACATTGAATGGTAGGGCCCAGGAAATAAAGAGCATCAGAGTAACCTTGGTGTGCATTTCATAGATCTCTGAAATCAGCAGGACAGGTTAGTAACATGTTTAGGAATGTATATGGAAATTTTATATTTATTACTCAAGGCACTGAATACAACAGCAAGGAGGTTATGATGGAGCTCTATGCAATGTTAATGAGGACGCAGCTGGAGTACGGTGTGCAGTTCAGATGGCACACTATAGGAAGGATGTGACTGCATTCTGAGGGTGCAAAAGAGATTCATCAGGATTTTGTCTTGGCTAGAGTGATTCAGCTATAAAGAGAGACTATTGGTGGGTTAGGATTGTTTTTCTTAGAGCAGGGAGTCTGAAGGGGGTATCTGATTGAGGTACACAAAGTTCGAAGGGGCACAAACAGAGTAGATAAGGAGACACTTGTCCCATTAGTAGATAGGTCAAGAGCTGGAAACATGGTTTTAACAAAAAGTGGAGGAGACTTAGAAGATTCTTGAGGAAAACAAATTTCACCCAGAGGTATGAGAGCATCTGGAACTCACTGCCTGAAGTGTAATAGAGGCAGGAACACTGAAAACATTTAAGAACTGTTTTGAGGAGCAGCTGAAATGCCATACAAAGCATAAGGCCAAGTGCTGGAAAATGGAATCATAATATCTTGTATGTTTGATGACTGGCACAAACATAAGAGACCGAAGGGTCTCTTTCCAGGGTATAAAACTGCATGACGCTATGCTTAACTACTCTTCCAGTTTCAAAGCCATCTTCCTAAAGCTTAAAAAAGTCTATATCCTGTAATGACAATGATTCTAATTTTCAAAATCACTTGCTTAATTATCTGCTATTTTATCACAATTTTAAGTTTCTTTTTTATGTTGAAGTGGATATGACTCTCAATGAATCTCAGCACAGAAAGTTAGGCTGTTCACTGAAGCTTTAAGTTTGAAGTTCAATGTGTATGCTAATGATTGTTAATATTAGATGGAAGGGAAATCATCTGGTAGAAAATCTAACTTACAGATTTCATCTGAGTGTCAGAAAGAAGAAAATTACCCTTGAATAAAGCCTTTTTTGCCCAATTATATGTCATTGTGAATTACTGTGATAATTTATAAAATTCATATTCAACTAAAAGCTATAAATGTACATGCCACAAATAAAAGTAATTGTGGTTAAATATTGATTGATTAAATGTGACCTTTCCATTACCGCAATCAAAATCCTCTCACTGAAAAGAAAAATTAAAAATTCTTAGAGAAACATTATGTGTAAACGTTTCATGAAAGATTACTGGAAGAATGTTTCCTACTTTTTTCAATCCAATCAATACATTTGGTCCATCAGACAGAATCTTCCCAACTCCTGGATCTCATAGACTAGGTAAGTAAGTTGGAAAAATCAGGCAAGATCATAAAAATTAGATTCTCAACATTTAATGGCAAGATAAGAATTTCACTGAGTGGTGATGGGCTTATTTGAATGTATTTATATCTCATTATTTCTTATTCTTGCCTCATTTATATGCAATTTGGTATTCTTCCACACAACAAGAAGAAACTCGATGACAACCATTCTCAACATGAAAGTCAGAGTGGGTACTTGGCAGTTCCATCTGTCACTCACTACTCTGAGCTTCCATCTTGGCCTGCATTTCCCTGACATCTCCGACAAAGCTTCAAGGGCAGCAATTTCCTGTACCCTAATCCATCGAGGTTGGCATTGGACACGCATCGGTCTCACCACAACATTATGGCAACTCTCAGGCTATCTTGCACAACTCCGACAGAGTTCACTACTTTAATGTTGCACTTTGGAGCCCACCAACACCTTCTATTACAATGCTTCTTGTACAGTCACCCATCTCATGCATCACAGCAAAGCGCAGCTCTGGCACATTGCTGGTATCTTATTGTTCATTCACTTTCTGTCTATTTGGATACTCACAACATCTTTGCTTAGTCTTGCCTTTTTGCCTCATTCTGAACTTACAGGCACACAGTATTTCTGTCTTACCTTAACCTTTACTCAGACACAAAATCTGTCATGATTACTAACAGTGGTCAGTCATATCACTGTGTTGTGCTACATTAATATTACTATCACACCATTTACCAGCAACTTAGATGGTAACAAACATTACATGTGCTTCATGAGGGCAGTAAAGGCCAGTTTCGAAGCAACAGAAAGAAGGAGGTCAACAGTAGCTGGTTTCATATGAAAAGGGGAGATGGGATAGAGCCCTGAAGGGATTTAAACTGTGAATTTTATATTGGAAGTGTTGAGGAGCCAATGAAACTTCAAGCAGAGAAGGTGAGATAAGGCCTAAGTTTATGGATTGCTTGAGGACAGAAAACATGAGAACGATTTGATTTCAAAGTGACAATGACATGACTGAAGGTGTCAACTATAGATGGCCTGAGAGGTCCAGTGAAAATCAAAGTTGAAGCCAATGGCTAACAATCTCAGCAGAACTGCCACAAAGCACTGGAATTTGGTAGAGCTCAAACAAATATGGAAGGATGGTATAGCCTCTCCAATATACAAATAATAACACTGCAGTTGATCAAAGCCCATTCCACCTAAGTACACTAGTCATTGTATCTCCTTAAAAATCTCGTCAAATGCTATTTTTGCTTCTGATTCTGCTCTACATATTCCAGAATGATCTCGAAGGAAAATTCTGAAACTCAACAAGTAATGGTAAACAAAATTTGAAGCATTACCATGGCTGCTCTATTATTACATCCAGGCCCACTAGAATCTAATCTACGCGAGCTAATTTCAACGACCAGGAACGTTACCAATTCTTTTGGACTTACTGATGGTCAACAGCGGTGTAGTTTTTATTATGGTGCTGATGTTGAAATAACCTATCTTTCATGCATATTACCAGGAGATTACTTCGGTTTAATTTACTTTTTAATATTCTTGTTGAATTTCATAGTGTTTTTTGTTCGAAAGTCAAGTTCATTCTTTAAAGTAGATATCACTATAAATGCTGAGAAAGAAAAGTGGTGAGCCTGATCTGTATCATTGTTCCTGCACCAATGCTGGGTTCAAATTCTAGAACTTCCATCCTAACTGTGGGTATCCTTACACACCAAGGGTTCTAACAGTGTAAAAAGACAGCTCACCACACTAATGGGCAATTAGGGATGGTGAATAAATACCAGCCCAGCTAGAAATGCCCATATTCCATGAATGATTAATAAAAACACATATTGCAAATTTGGATAATTGTACAATTGGGAGTAATCACATTTTACAAATTACACTTCAAGGTTTTTTCTTACATACATACATTTATATTTGGTGCAGAAAGTTGCAGAAAGTCTGTATTAAAACTATTTATTACTTTTTTTTACATTTCTTTGTATTAGAAGAAGTATTTATTCTTTTACAAAATTATAAAAAAACAAGAAAGAAAAGCAATATTACAATCTTAGATTACAGAAACATTAACAGGAAACTACCTACTACTCTACAAGAACATACTAAAATGATGACAAAAAAACCCCTTAAATTAGCTTAACATTAGTCAAATTAACTTAAATTAAACTAAATTAAACTCAATTCAATTCAATTCCACCACTTGCTGCACCTCCACCGAGGCTCCCATCCAAGCGAGTATCAGTTGTAAAACCTGTATTTATCAAACTTCCTCCCCCCAAGTTCCTTGGACTGCCAAATGTGGCCCCCATGTCTATATAAAGGCACTGGTCAGTATTACTGACAAGTCTGTATCGATGTATTTTGAAAAGGACTGCAACGCCTTATAAAATGGTTCTGTTTTCTGGTGCACCACATTTGTGGGAGAATCTTGTGGGATGTGCTCCATCACCAATCTACGCCCTTCCCCATGAGACCTGGGTTTTTTTCTGACATCCAGTTCATTAGAATGTTCTTCCTTACACAATGTGTGAGAATGTTAAATAATCTCTTCCCGTGCTCATCCAACGAGGGCAAATTTGGCAATCCCAAAAGAAGGGATAAAGATCGCCTTCACCTCGATTCCCAGAATCCCTCCCAACTCACTAACTATGGCACCCCAATATTCATGGATCCTGAAATATGACCATAAACAATGTGTGGGTGTGCCTATGCCAATTTTACATTTAGGACATCCTGGAGACACTCCTTTCTTGAATTTAGCCAACCGTTCTAGAGCCATATGGGCCCTGTGAAGAATCTTCAACTGCATAGCTTGCGCTTTATTGCATATCAAAATTTTCTTCACATTCTCCCATATGTTCTCCCATGTCTCAAACGAAATTTCTTCTCTTAGTTCCTGACTCCAACTCCATAGAGTCTTTCCACATCCTCCAGGGCGCACCCCCTCTGTAAATGGTATAGGGTACTAACCGAGAGAGTGCCCACACACCGGAGCACTCCTCGCTCTATATCAGGCTTATCGGGCTGATTCAAGAGCGTGGTCTTTCTCTGTATGTAGTCCTTAATCTAGAAATACTGGAAGAGGTCCCTACTAGGTCGCTCACATTTGTGACTTAATTGGTCAAAAACACATCAGGACCACTCCCTCAAATAAATCTCCCAAACAGGAGACTCCCTTGACCTCCCATGCTTTAAAGCCAGAGTCCATTGACCCCGGTTTAAATCCTGGGGCTCCAACTAAAGGGGTGAACAATGAGGTCTTATGTGAATTTCCCTCGCCCTCCACAGTTTGGCCATGTATTAGATAATCGGGCTTTTACAATGCTCAGCCACGGATTTCGCTATATCCGTAAACAATAAATTAACGAGGAGACATCTTACCTGAGAAGCCTTGATGTCAAGCCATATCGACTTGGGATACTTATGCAACCAGTCACCCACATATGACAATAGGGCACCTATTTGATATCACTTCAGATCTGGGAGATCCACCTACTCACCACCCCACCCCCCCACCCCACATCTCCCTCCTCCACCACCATCTGCCCCATCCAACATACCCTATGGGAACTGCAACTTCGTAAATTAATGAGAGGACATCTATGACACTGGATAAAGGATCCAAGCCAGCCATTTAGTCCCCGCAACACCTGTCTGAGCAGCAATAGCAGGAGCAATCTCACTGGATAGAGTAACCAAGGAAGGACATTCATTTTAATCAAGGCTATTTAGCCTAACCAAGATAATGGCCACTCCTTCCATTGCTGCAGATCCTGGCTTATCCTACATAACAATTGTACAAAGTTAGCTGATGGAAAATGGGGCTAATAAAAATACCCAGTTAAAAAAAAATTTTGCGACCGTCGAAAGGGAAACTGGGTTCCATCCTCCAGGTCAGGCACTCCCACCAAGCCCCCAAGAGTACAGCTTCCGACTTTGTAAAATTTATTCTATATCTCAAGAAGATGCTGAATAGTTTAATTTTTTGTATTAATTGGGGTAAGGACTTTTCCATATTAGCTAAAAATTGTTTTGTGCTCTCCTATCTCTACCTGTGCAGCCACTACTTCAGGATCCTTCTGGATGGCCTCGGCCAATGGTTCAATTACTGAGGTAAATAATAACGGTAAGAGAGGACACCCTTGTCAGTTGCCTCTCCCAACGCTAAAATTATCCAATTTAACGGCGCTCGTAAGAACCACCGCCTTGTGATCACTACACAGCACTGCCACCCACTTAGCAAAAGCCCACCCCGCCAAGACTAAAGCATTCTAGGACACCAAAAAGATATGGCTGCTCCACCCGATTAAACACCTTTTCTGCGTCCAAGGAGACCGCCAAACCTGGAATCAATCTCATATCTGCACTGTATCCAGCACCCTCCTAATGTTATTGGAAGAGCTACGGCCCTTAATGAAGTCCATCTGGTTGTCTTTTATAATAGTGGGCAATATCTTTTCCAATCCCAGGGCCAGCATCTTTGACAGGATTTTAAAATTTATATTCAGCAACGAGATAGGTCCATATGAGGCACAGTCCTCAGGGTCTTTTCCTTTCTTTAAAATGAGGGAGCTATTGACCTCCCTAAGAGAGAGCGGAAGTCCAGGTTATATGAGCGATTATACATTCCTAGGACTGGCTCAGCCAACATGTTTATGAACTCCTTGTAGAACTCATTCAGGAATCCGTCTGGCCAGGTGCTTTGCCACTTTGGAGCTGTCTTACCGCCTCCTGCACCTCCTGTATTGTCAAGGGTGCATTTAAAAGGGAGACTTATTATGCGGTTATGCTGGGGAGATCCAGGTTCTCGAAAAAGGATTCCATCTTGCCACCCCATCCTCAGCCCTCTGACCAGCATAACTCCACACAGAATTTCCAAAATATGGCATTAATCTTTTTCGACACGTGAGTAATAGGACCAGTTCTCTCCCTAATGGACACAATGGACTGCGGAGCATTTTTCTTCCTAGCCAGATAAGCCAAATATCTACCTGGCTTATCCCCGTATTCAAATAACCTTTGCTTCACAAAGGAGATCTCTATCTTCGCCACCAGTGTAAGCACTGAATTCAGGGCAGCCCAGACCAGCTTGACAACAGATGACGAATCAGCTGCTTTTAGCCGGGCCTTGAGCATCTGTTGCCGCTCTTCTTTCTGCCTATTCCTGCTTGTTGAATATGAGACAATCAAACCCTTTAAGTATGCCTTGGTGGTCTCCCAAATCACCGACTGATTACTAGCCATACCAGAGTGGATGTCCCATAAGGCCCCTCTATACATTTACTGCCTTTTAAAAGAAATGGGTCCATGCACCAGTGTCACGTGTCTACTCCATTATCCTTAATCTTGACATCCAAGTACCCTGCCGCATGGTCTCAGATAGCTATGTTCCCAATCCTGCAGGACAACATCAAATCCAACCAGACCGGTGAAGCAAAGAACATATGAATTCTCGTGTGGCATTTACGTGGGTTGGAATAAAAGGTAAAATCACTACCATTAAGGTGGAGACACCTCCATACATCTACCACCCTCAACTCCCCACACACGTCCATTTAGATTGCAGGGGGATACCCGAGACCCATTGGCATTCTGTCTACCTCGAAGTCAATGAGGTGGTTAAAATCTCCTCCTTTGATCATACAGTGCACTCCAAAAACCATTCTTGAAACTGCCCAGATGATTGCAAGAGAAAAAGCTTCGATTTTATGTTGCTTTTATTCAGCAAATTATTTTCACAAAAATTCAAGTTTTGTACAGTACCACCAAGCAACTGTAAATTTAACCCTTCATACTCACCATTCCCAACAGGATCTTAAATGGTCCCAAAAGAATGTGATCCTCAAAATTTCAATGATTATTCAATTCATTCAATAAACACAAATCTGTAACCACAATCATTGATATTATTCAAGGATGTTTCTCAATGGCTTTTTTAGCATCTGCATCAGTGTTTTTCATGCATATATTTTTGGGAAGTTTGCATATTCATGAGAATATAAATAAATGAAATCTGTAACCACAATCATTGATATTATTCAAGGATGTTTCTCAATGGCTTTTTTAGCATCTGCATCAGTGTTTTTCATGCTATTTGTCAATTTTTCTGAGCGCTTATAGGATGACGCATATATTTTTGGGAAGTTTGCATATTCATGAGAATATAAATAAATGGTATGAGCACTGGCTAGCAGCCATTCACACGAACAAGGAGTAACATATGTACTCTTTCCTGAATCGCTGATTTTAAAGAATATTTATATTTTCAGTGCCAAAGTCACACTGATAGAGATTTAGACAGCACAGTGACAAATTATCACATTTTGCTTTTTGAACACATTATGTCATGTGTTCTGGGAATTAAATAAAAATTTACCTGCTGTTTCTAATTCTGATGCAAAGTTTGCAAATGAGAAACCAGTGACACATTTTAAAATGTGGCACATTCTAACACATCAGATGTTGAGGTTGTTGGCGCTCATAATGTGGTCATCTTATTTGTTGAACAATGAATAAAGTGTAAATACTTGATATTTCACTTTTAAACTTTTAAATTATATTCAAAGGTGAATCTATTTCTGTGTTTAGAACAAGAGTTTGTAAAGTTGCTAAAATTTAGCAGATTGCTCACTAGAATGTCTGAATTATTAATATGTGTGAGGAAATGTTCTTTTCAGATCAATGTAATCACAGATATGGTGTGGGAACTAACATGTACTGTAATATTTCTGGTTCCTTTGGAACCAACACTTTGGTGCAGCCTGGGCATTAACAATTCAAAGTGTCTTCAGGTGTCACTGAAATGTCTTCATCCTGTTGCTAGATAATATTTCCAAAAATAAAATCCTTTTTGACAACATACTTTGAGATTCATGCTGGAATTAATGGCTACTAAAGTAATATGATACTTCCCAATTACTTGGTGTGTTAATCTGCACTGTGCAGAACAACTAAGGAAATGTGTTGGACAAGGAACAGATGTCTACACAGAGAATAGTCATGTGGTAAAATTGGCCTGTTTTTGTTTTCTTTTGTGGATGTGACTAGCATTTCTGGAACCTTCCTAAACGGCATCAATGAAGTAGATGGGACTTTATGCAATCAATGATAGTTTTCATGGTTCCGATACTGACACTAGCTTTCAATCTCTGGTTTTATTTGACTGAATTGAAATCTGCCAGGCTAGCATTTGAATCTATGTTACCTGATCCATAGGTGAAAGCTCTACATTGCTAGTCCAGTGGCATTACTAGTACAGATTGGAGAAAAGCCCAGTATCTTGTCAAGTGGATACAAAATTGGCTTTATGGTAGGAATGGTGGCAGAGGGTTGTTTGTGACCAGTGGAGTCCCACAGGAGTTTGTGTCCACTTTTTTGTCATTTATATAAATGATTTGGATGAGAATACAGGCAGCATGGTTAGTAAGTTTGCAGATGACACCAACATTGGTGATATAGTTGACAGTGAAGAAGGTCATCTAAGATTACAAAGAGATCTTGATCAATTGATTCAATAGGCTGAGGAGTGGCAGATGGAGTTTAATTTGGATAAATGTGAGGTATTTCATTTTGGTAATACAAATAAGGACAGGACTTATATGATTAATGATAGGGCCCTGAGTAGTGTTGTAGAACAGAGAAACCGAAAGGTTCAGAGGTACATTGTGATGATGCTGCTCCTTTAACACGGTTATGGTGTCCTTGGTTTTTTTCAGGAGGTCGTAAAAGCACAGGTTCTGAAAAGTCTGAGGTTGAAGAGTTTCAGGGCCAATTTAATTATAGCTAACAGATACTGCCTCAGGCAAAATCCTCCTGTCTCTCTGGCATCTCTCCCATAAGACCTGTGTTTGATTTTACCTTTTGCACCAAGGGGTGTTTATGGGGATTGTTGCAAGTGTTTGGAACAACATCATTAAGGAGAGACGATCTGTTGGGTTTTCGGATATATCAACTTATTCAGTATTCTATTTTCTTTTGTTTCTGTTTCAGTCTGTGACCTTCTAAGTAAATTCTGTTTTGTTTAAAACTAAGTGGTTTGACCAACTGCATCCCTCTTGTAATATTTGCGTTACACCTGCTTAAAACAACAAAGTTAGGGTCTGGGCGAGTTTCTTGAAATGCTTTGAGGGGGTCTGGCCTGGTCCATAACAGACTGGGGGCTCTTTGTGAGATGTGTTCTATAGTTCCAAATTGGGATTGGGTTGTTGGACTCAAAGGGAGCGAGTGTCAGGTATTAGTGTCTTTTGTTCCGGGTGTTGAATTTGTTTGGTTTAAACAGTGCTTGGGATAGCACTGGCTCTTTCAGTCACCAAGACGTTTCTGGAGGTGGAAGAAGTGACCATGGGATTTTTATAAAAGATGATTAATGCCAAGCTGCTGGAATTAGCAGACACTCTGGAGCTGGAGCTGCCTCCTTCTGTGAGGAAAGAAGAGATAATTACAGCAAGAGCTCAGCATTTAAACTTGCTGTAAGTGCCATCAGAATCTTTCAAGATGGCTAAAATTCAATTTGAAAATGGAACTGCTTGAGTTAGAGGCAAAAGGCAAGGAATTACGATTAAAACCAGAGGAAAGAGAAAAAGAACAAATTACTTTAGCAGAACAAAAACAGAGAGAGGATAGAGAGGAAAGGAAGACCGAGAGAGAGTTTGAACTTAAGAAATTGGCATTTAGACGGGAAAGTCAGCTTAAAAGGATGGAGATGAAGGCTGAAGATAAACCTAGTGAGGAAGAGAGTGAGGATGAGCAAAGCCCTGGTAGCCAGAAGGCCTAGTGAGAAATTGTTTAAATATATTCAAGCATTGCCTAAATTTGATGAGAAGGATGTGGAAGCATTTTTCATCTCATTTGAAAAGATGGCTAAACAAATGTGGTGGCTAGTGACCATGTGGGTTTTGTTGATGCAAACAAAACTTGTATGTAGAGCGAGTGAGGTATTCACATCACTATTAGAGGAGGTATCTGGGGTGTATGAGGAGGTAAAGAAAGTTATCTTAAGAGCATATGAGCTTATGCCAGAAGCTGACAGACAATGTTTCTGGAATCGAAGTCAAACCTACATTGAGTTTGAAAGGATTAAACAAAGTAATTTTGATAGGTGGATAAGGGCATTAAAAATAGAGCAAACCCATGACGCTTTTAGAGAGAAGATTATTTTGGAGGAGTTCAAAAATTCACTCCCTGAAGCAGTGAGCACTCTTATGAAAGAGCAGAGAGTTAAAATGGCAAGACGATTATTGGTCCATAAATCAAATTCTGGCTTTGAAAATCATTTCCGATCCCAAGGGATAGAATTTAGGGAAAAGAGAAATCCACACGTGGAAAGGGAAAAGCAGATCTTGGTGAAGATCATAAGGATAACTTACCACAGGAAGAAAGGAAACCCTTGAAGGGGAAAGGGAAGTTAAAAGCTCTGGTGTTTTCACTGAAATAAAGGAGGCCACATGAAATCACAATGTTGGTGGGTTAGGAAAAGCATTGGGAAGCCAGATGTAGGAAAACAAGATAAGCCAGTGAATTTTGTTGGGAGTGGTGAAGGAAAGCACGGTGAAGGCTAAAAAGCTGCACCAGAATGTACATGCTGGTCGGAGATTGGTTAAGGAGGAAGTGCCAGATCTTTTTAAGTTGAAACTTTATTGCTGGAACAGCACAGCAGGTCAGGCAGCATCCAGGGAACAGGAGATTCGACGTTTCGGGCACAGGCCCTTCTTCAGATCTTTTTAAATCATATATCTGCACAGGAAGAGTTTATTTGCATAGGCCAGGAGCAGCAGGTAAAGAGGTCACAATATTAAGAAACACAGGATCCTCTCAATCTGTCATGCTGAAAGATAAGGAGATATTACCTCTCAAGGACTACTGCCAGAAAAGGTACGAGTCATGGGAATTCATGGTGAGACAAGAAATGATCAATTATGTAAAGTTAGCTTAGAGTGCACAGTGAAGAGGGGAGAGGTTGTGGTAGGAGTACTGGACAAACTCTCAGCTCCAGGTATACAATTTGTCCTTTTTAACGATACAGCTGATTCACAGGTAGAAATGCTGCCTTCTTTGGTTGAAAAGCCAGTGGAAACTCAGACAACTGAATTATTGCAGGACATATATCCTGGGATTTTTCCTGACTGTATGGTATCAAGGTCATAAAGTTGCCAGTTGAAACAGGAAAGATCAAAGAATACAGATAAAGTTGAAGTGGAATTAGCAGAGACCCTGTTTGATCAATGGTTGATACAAGCCAGAAGCACATAGATGACACAACAGACATCATTAACTCAGATAAATTAACTGAGTTACAGTAGAAAGATGAAAATTTAAAGCAATTGTATCAAAAGGGATACATAGAAAAAGAATCTGAATGTATCCCTGAATGTTATTATCTTAAAAATGATTTCTTAATAAGGAAATCGAGACCATCACATATTCAGATAGATGAGTAATGGGCAGAAGTTCATCAAATCATATTGCCAGTGGGTTATACAAAGGAGATATTGTGGGTGGCGTATGAGCTACCACTAAGGGGTCATTTAGGAGTGAAAAAAACACAAGCTGGGACACAAAAACATTTTTACTGGCCTGGACTGCACAAGGATGTCGCTGAATTTTGCCAGACATGTCATACATGTCAGGTAATTGGAAAACCACAGGCAGTAATAAAACCGACATCTTTACTACCTATTCCTGCATTTGAGGAACCTTTTACAAGAGTCTTAATTGTGTAGGACCCCTACCTAAAACAAAAAGTGGGCATCAGTATTTGTTAACAATAATGGATGTGTCTACGAGATTTCCAGAGGCTGTTCCATTACACTATATCATAGATAAAAGGATTGGAGAGGAATTACTCAATTTTTTTTTCACAAGATACAGATCACCCACAGAGGTATAATCAGATCAAGGGAAATACATTACATCAAAATTATTCAAGGAAGTTATGGTTGACTGAGGAATTAAACAATTCAAATCTACTGCGTACCATCCAGAGTCGCAGGGAGCGCTAGAAAGATGGCATCAGACATTAAAGACTATGTTGAGGGCTTATAGTCAAAACTATCCAGATGATTGGGATAGGGAATTTCAGTTGTACTTTTTGCGATCAGAGATGCACCAAATGAATTGACCAAATTCAGTCTATTTGAATTAGTTTTCAAGGCATGAAGTGAAAGAATCACTAAAACTGATTAAGGAGAAATTGGTAAGTCATAATTCAGAGACCACATATTTGGACGATTTGTCAAATTTTAGGAAACGATTAAATAGAGCTGGGGCGTTGGCTAGACGACATTTAAAAGTATTACAGCATACAATGAAACAGGAAGCAGACAAGAAATCAAAAACTCGCAATTTTGTTGCTGGGGATAAAGTGTCAGTGCTACTTCCAGTGATAGGTGAATCTTTAAAAGCAAGATTTAGTGGACCTTACCAAGTCGAAAGGAAATTGAGTGAGGTGAACTATTTGACAAGGACTCCAGATAGAAAGAAATCTTACTGTGTGTATTTTGACAGGGAAGGAAAGCCAAAGGAGACTGTGTCATTGGTTACACCACTGAGGGAAGAACCAAGTTCAGAGGATTCTGAATTGGACATTCCTCAAATTAAATTGGACAATGAGGAAGTTGTCAAAAGTTAGGATAAATTATTGACTTACCTTCCAGAGGAAAATTGAAATGACCTTTAAGAGTTATTACTATCACATGGGGAGATATGTGGAAATTAGCTGGGAAGTACTAATCTAACTATGCATGATGTAGATATAGGAGATGCTGTTCCGATTGAGCAACATCCTTATAAGCAGAATCCTCTAATGTTGCCACAGGTTCAAAAGGAGATTGAATGCATGCTCCAAGATGACGTATTCGAAGTGCGTTACAGTGACTGGAGCTCTCTAGCTTTTGGAGCGCCGCTCCTTCATCAGGTGGTTGTCCGATAGGAAGGAGACCAGAATTGTACACAATATTCCAAAAGTGGCCGAATCAATGTCCTTTACAGTCGCAACATGACCACCCAATTTCTATACTTAATGCTTTGACCAATAAAGGATAGCATACCAAACGCCTGCTTCACTATCCTATCTACCTGCGACACTACTTTCAAGGAGCTATGAACCTGCACTCCAAGGTCTCTTTGTTCAGCAACATTCCCTAGGACCTTACCATTAAGTGTATAAGTCCTATTATGGTTTGCTTTCCCAAAATGCAGATCCTTGCATTTATCTAAGTTAAACTCCATCTGCTACTTCTGAGCCCATTGGCCCATTTGATCAAGATCCCGTTGTACTCTGAAGTAAACTTCTTCACTGTCCACTACACTTCTAATTTTGGTGTCATCTGCAAACTTACTAACTATACCTCCTATGTTTGAATCCAAATCATTTATATAAATGACAAAAAATAGTAGACCCAGCACCGATCCTTGTGGCACTCCACTGGTCACAGGCTTCCAGTCTAAAAACAACCCTCCACCACCACCCTCTGACTTCTACCTTCAAGCCAGAAGGAGCAAAGACAATTTCTGCTTTTGTAACGCCAAATAGATTGTATCAATTTAAAGTTATGCCACTTATACTTAATGCTTTGACCAATAAAGGATAGCATACCAAACGCCTGCTTCACTATCCTATCTACCTGCAACACTACTTTCAAGGAGCTATGAACCTGCACTCCAAGGTCTCTTTGTTCAGCAACATTCCCTAGGACCTTACCATTAAGTGTATAAGTCCTAATATGGTTTGCTTTCCCAAAATGCAGATCCTTGCATTTATCTAAGTTAAACTCCATCTGCTACCTCTGAGCCCATTGGCCCATTTGATCAAGATCCCGTTGTACTCTGAAGTAAACTTGTTCACTGTCCACTACACTTCTAATTTTGGTGTCATCTGCAAACTTACTAACTATACCTCCTATATTTGTATCCAAATCATTTATATAAATGACAAAAAATAGTGGACCCAGCACCAATCCTTGTGGCACTCCACTGGTCACAGGCTTCCAGTCTAAAGAACAACCCTCCACCACCTTCAAGCCAGAAGGAGCAAAGACAATTTCTGCTTTTGTAATGCAGAAATAGACTGTATCAATTTAAAGTTATCCACTTGGTATGACAAATGCACCAGCCGCATTTCAGAGTCTAACCAATAAGGTCATTGCGAGACTACCCAATTGTATCGTATATATAGATGATCTGGCGATTTTTAATCATACATGGAAGGAACATTTGCAACATTTATCAGAATTGTTCGATCGACTTCAAAAGACAGACTTAGTGATAAACCTTCTGTGATTTTCGTGATAAACCTGGCTAATAGTGAATTTGCAAAAGCCCACATCACCCTCTGGGCCATGTTACTGGGCATGGGATGCAAAAACAAAGGTAACTGGGAGCTTCCCATACCATTGACACCCTTCAGGCTCTCTGCCTTTATTCCTGATGAAGGGCTTTTGCCCAAAACGTCGATTTTACTACTCCTCAGATGCTGCCTGAACTGCTGTGCTCTTCCAGCACCACTAATCCAGAATCTGGTTTCCAGCATCTGCAGTCATTGTTTTTACCTACAAAAAAGAGCAGTACTACCATTCCTGGGATTGAGTGGATTTTATTAAAAACTTGTACCAAATTTTAGCATTGTGGCTGCTCCACTCATTGAATTGCTAAATAAAGACAAGAGGTTTCAATGGATGGTGGACTGTCAAGAGGCATTTGACAGCCTGACAGCCGTGTTAACCACTGTATTAAACATACCTAATTATGCAAAGCCTTTCAAGGTGGCTAACAATGCAAGTGATATGGGTGTTGGTGCTGTGTCCTCACAGGAAGATGACAAAAAGATAGAAAGACCCATCAGGAATTTCTCCAGGAAACTGCACATTCATAGCAGAAATATTCAAGAGTTGAGAAGGAGACTTTGAGCCTGGTGTTGACATTAACATTTCAATGTTTATATTACCAGTAACGTATCAGGGACTGATCATAATCCAGTAAAGTTCGAGGATAAATTTAAGGACAAAAATGCCAAACTTTTTAGATGGAGCCTGGTGTTACAGCCATTCAAATTGAAAACTGTGCATGTGGCAGGATGAGAATTGCGACTGCCGATGCATGGTCGAGACCTGAATGAGAAACGGAGGCATTTGGTGGCAGGAGTACAACAGACTGAAACAAACGGTAGTTATGCATGTTTGCATATTTATAGTCAATGTAATGTATGTGCGTGTGTATAGAGTACTAACAGTTTAAAATTAAGGGGTGTTAAAATGAAACTATCTTTGGATACTGATGGTTCTTTTTTTTTAAGGGGGTGAAATGTGAGGCTGCTGTTCCTTTAACGTGTTGTCCTTGGTTTTTTTCAGGAGGTTGTAAAAAGCACAGGTTCTGAAAGGTCTGAGGTTGAAGGGTTTCAGGGCCAATTTAATTATAGCTAACAAATACTGCCTCAAGCAAAAAGGCATTTAAGAGTAAAAAAAAACTTGTACAATGAAAGGGGAGTGGCCAAGTCTCCCAGCTCAGCTTTTCACTGGTTTGGTTTGGTCTGGCTATTCACTGAAAACAGTCAAGCAGTTGTAAAAGCTGTTGCACCCAAAGAAGCAGGTCCAAACTAAACCTCTCACTCTGACATCTCTCCCATTAGACCCTGTGATGGATTTTACCTTTTGCGCCAAGGGGTGTTTATGGGGATTGTTGCAAGATGTTTGGAACAGCATCATTAAGTTGGGATGATCTGTTGGGTTTTCGGATATGTTGAGTTATTCAATATTCTGAACTCTTTTGTTTGTGTTTCATGCTGTAATCTTGTAAATAGATTCTGTTTTGTTTTATACTAAGTGGTTTGACCAACCACATCCCCCCTGGAATACCCGTGTTAAAACAACTCTAACATGATAAAAGAAATAGCGCCCATTTTGACTACATAAATAACTGAGGGAAAAAACAGAAGGGTTTTTCTTGCAGAGAAAATGAAGAATGAATAAAATGCTCTTTATGACTTCTTGAGATCATCTCAAGGATGACTTTTTTGGTTTTCAGGGGCTCCTTTTGACATTCTATTGACCCATTTATTAGATGATGGGTCATGTGGTAACAGTACCTTAGATTTAAATTGACATGTGGGGTATTTGGCCTTTCACAAAAGCAGAATTATAAGAATTAATCAGTATCCTCAAATATCAGCCTTCAATTAAACTGACACCATAACACAAAGGAAGGACTTACTTTCTTTGATGCCACAATATTCACATTGGCATAACATGTCTGCAAAGCTGGCATTTCCTACATGGATATTTTAACATAAAATTACTTATTTGGCACTAAAACACTGTGAGACATCTGATAATTGTGAAGAGTACTATGTAAGTGAAGGTTTCTCTTTGCTCTTGGCGTAAGCACACATCTCCCATAGAGATGGGTTGGCAGATGGTATTGCCCACAATTTAGCTGATCTCTTGAGGGCAAATTCTATACAAATACTGTCTGCTTCCCATATTGGTCTGATTTGGCTCTGGCTTTTTGATTCAATAATTCTTTCTCTCTTTTGTTCTTTTCCTGAGCATTTAAGCACAGACCAAAGTCCCGGGATATTATAGGAAGGTGCTAATCACTGGGGCTAGGGCTTAGACTTCATTGCTCTTCAGTGGCCAGTCAGACATGAAAAAGATGAATGGACGTGGTTGCCAGGGCTATGAGAAAAGATGGAGTTTGCAGGGACAGAAAGAGCTAGGATGAAGTGGCAAGGGCTTAAGATGGGAGGAAGACAAGGTTACAAGTCTGTGAGGAGGAGGAGAAATAGGAGGCTACGACATGGGTGGGGGAAGTAAGAAGACGTAAAGTGGGGGAGAAAAGGAGGCTTAGGCTCCAAGAAGGCAGGGCAGGATGGTGGCGTTGGAAGAAGCAGGCTGCAAAGGAGAGAGAACAGTTTCAAACTGTCAATAATGGAATACTCAACTAACTGACAGCCAGGAAAACTTGACATCAATTTTAAAAATACATTAATCATTAATTCACAAGATATGTGCTTCACTGGCCTATCCCTAGTTGCCCTCCAGAAATTAGTACAGAGCTTCCTTCTTAAATCATTGCAATCCATTTGCTATACACAGGCACACAATGCTGTAAGGAAGGGAGTTCCATGACTTTGACCCAGCGACACTGAAGGAACAGAAATATATTTTTCAGATTAGAGATGCAGTATAAAGGGCAGTAACTATTTGGTTAAAATGCTCCAGCTTTGTGTACATGTGGAGGAAACACATTAGCTGTGAATCTGCGTGCGGAATGCACTTTTAGGATGACTTTCTTTTGTTTAGAATTACCTGTCGGTTATTTTGATAAACAAAACTTTTGTTGTTAACTAATGCCTGTTATGCCAATGTGAATATTGTGGCGTCAAAGAAAGTAAGTCCTTCCTTTGTGTTATGGCGTCAGTTTAATTGAAGGTTGATATTTGAGGATACTGATTAATTCTTATAATTCTGCTTTTGTGAAAGGCCAAATACCCCACGTCAATTTAAATCTAAGGTACTGTTACCACATGACCCATCATCTAATAAATGGGTCAATAGAATGTCAAAAGGAGCCCCTGAAAACCAAAACATGGTTCCCAATAAAGTCATTCTTGAGATAATCTCAAGAAGTCATTAAAAAAATCATTTTGGCATAAGACCAGATTTTTTTTTAAATCAGAACTAATTACATAATGGGAACAATGAAGTTGTGTGTAATTATCTGGCAAAACTGTAGTCATAAATTGTATCATACTGAAACCTGAACTTGCGATAAGTCACAAAATATAAAAACAACATTTTGTTGAAACCATATAAATCAGCTCTAGCCACTGTGAAAATGGGTTCCAATTTTGTAGAGAAGACTTTGTACAGGGTTCAAGAATTGGTTCCAGGGATAATGGTTTTTATTGATGCTACGGTTGTTGTTTTATGAGCCAAGTAATCTGAGAGGATTTAATGGAGGTATATAAAACCACGAAGGGTTAAGACAGAATAAATAGAAACTGCTTCCAATAGCTGAAGTATTGATCAACAGAAGGCTAAGATATAATTTCATTAAAGTTGACTGGTTAAAAAAAGCACAGGCAACATGAGGGAAAAAAACCTTTATACAAACTGGAGTTAGAATCTGGAATGCACTCCTTCCTTATATTGCAGTGGAAGCAGCTTCAAAATAGCATTCAAGACAAAACTGGTGAAATACTTGGAGACAAAAGCAATAGTGAAAGAATGTATTGTATGGTGTTTAAGGGAGGAGATATGGGGGTTCACAGGTAGTAGGACTGAACAGACCTCTCTTTAAAAGATCTGCTGCAGACTTGATGACGGTGTCTTTCTCTGCTGCCCTATTCTATTGGCCGCAAAATGTGTGTGAACTGTAACTGTTGATGGTTAAAAGTGGGTAGGGTGAAGCAGAGACAAAGAATCCAGAAGATTCTTCCAGGAGAAGCATAGAGCTTACATTTTCTCTCCCTGATCTTGACACAGACACCATTGTATTTTATAGAATATTTTGACCAATTCAGTCACTATAAATGCCAATCATGTGCCTTTAGCAAAGGCAATATTTGAAAAGCATCCTATAAGATTAGTTACTATTTAAGAAAATACTTCAATTAATACTGCCAAATGTGCTAATTGAGACAAAAAAAATACAATTGATTTACTACTTAATTTGGATTATGAGCATAGAACTGAAAAGCAAACATATGAGTCATAAACCTCAGTGAAGACAAGACTTTGAAAAAAATAAGTTTTCTTTATAGGGAGTTTCACAATTTATATTCCAAAGGATTTCAGAACCAATGACTTACTTTTGAATTATAGCTATCAGCCAATTTCCTCATATAAAATGTTCCATTGCAATGACTGAAGTCATCAATGTTGTTGGTCCTGCTAGTTGATTGATAAATATTAGGAGATATCAGGAAAGTATATTTATTTTGAATTTTTTTTTTTGTTTTAGTTGCCCTTTATTTTGATTAGACATGGAACATTTACTGAGAGTTTTGCTTTAACATCTCATCCAAATGACCACTCTTTCATCAGTCTAGCGGTCCCTCAATATGCACTGAATTGCTAATCTATATTATGTACTGAAGTCTCTGGAGTAGACTGCTACTGCTGAACTAAGGCTGTCATGAGACATAAAGAGTAAGCACTGATATGTGGAAAGACTCCCAGCAAAATCAGTTAATGCTGTGTCAACTAATATATGTAAAAAGCTTGATAAATATTTCAATAGTTATGGAAATGAATGCTGTGAAGGCAAACACAAAACAAAAAGAAATCAAATACTCCAAGGAAGGCATTGATTCTTGTGCATCTGGAAAGAAGAGATATTGATCAGGAACTCCCCACATTAGTGAGGGAGAAAAAAAAAATGAAGTTGGATCAGTTAGCAATTATACACCTCCTGGGAAGGTAGGATCAGGCAGGGTCTACAGTAGTGGCCATTCTAATTTTGTCTGTGATACACTGCGGACCTGAAATTGGAAACTTTAACCTGTTATTTTCGAAGTGCAAGCTGCATGGTAACAAGGGAAATTATTTTGTTAAATTTTATACGTTCTTATGTTTTTACCTTGGGAAACAGAAGAAATGGAATATAATCCATATGTTGAAATCCATGTAGAATAACTTGTGGGGAGGCTTGAGCTAGACTTCAAAAAGACAGACCAGCTGCTAGAATGGGTAGATGTGGCAAATGAAAATGATGAGAAGAAGCAATGCATTATAAAGGATACAATTTCAAAGGGAGTTCAGGGGTAAAAAAAAGATACCTCAGGCAAATATGCACAAATAATTGAAGCTGCCAGACAAGGTAAGAAACTGGTTACAGAGGCACAAAGGATCCTGAGCTTTAAAAATAGAAGAGCAGACCACAAAAACAAAGTTTGGCATCTGGTCATTGACTGCAGTGGTTGTTGATGCCTCGAGCAGGAACTCCTGACTATAATAGGCCTGGAGCAGGAACCTTGCAGGAAGTACTGGAACCATGTTTGGGACACTGGTCGAAGAAGATGAACTCTATTTAAGTACTTTCTTTTAGTAACTCAAAATGGCACCAGATTGTGATGACAGAACACTTTTTATTGTTTCCCTCTGAATATATGTGACAATAAATAAGTCATCCATTCATTCAACTTTATAAAACACTGATTCAACCTCAAATTGGGTGGAATTTTAACAGAAATCAGTGAGGTGCCTATTTCGGCAAGTTTTATGGAAGGTTTCTCATGTTATTTTCCAAGCATGCCTCATTTCATAAGGACCACACCTCAAAGGCATCCTGCTTGTTCTGTCTTCCCTCTTGGCAGAGGCAGAAGTACTCATCACTGTCAGGACCACCCTGGATTCCTGTTTCTAGTTTGAAGCCCAGCCATATACCAAGTCAAGTGCTGCCAGCCAGGATCTGCTCTTCACTGTGCCCCTTCAGTTGAAGGGCAGCCAAAAGCAAACATTTCTCTGGATACACAGGCAGAACAGCTGACATGTCTTTGCAAAAAGAAGTGTACATTAAGAATATATTACTATACAGGTACCGTGCTCCATCCTGAAACCCTCTGCCAGACGGTGGTACTCTTTGCCCAGTGCCCAATGTAGCATAACATCTCCTCATTGTTCGATATGGGAATATCACACACTGGAAATGCTTCAGATGGTTCAGCAGTAATAAAAGCAAGGATAATCTAAATTAAGAACTGTATTTGCTTCTTGTTTTTTGAGCAGCAACAAATTTGTAGTCAATGGTGACCACTGCACCGAGCTCACAACTACTGGAGTCAGCTTCAATCAAAGCCTGTCCAGCTTATTGTGGCTGATGCTACACTACTCTGTCATGCAGAAGGTGATGTTCCTCCTGCTCAGTATTCTCATCTTCCTCCTTGGAAGACTGTTGGCACACTCCCAGCTCTTCAGTATCCATAACATCCTCTCTTCACCTGCTCCAGCCATGCAGAGCAGAGAATGAATAAGTACATTATCCCGACAAATGCAGCACAAGCCATGCCACACAAATACTGCAAGAGATTGTAATTGCTGCATGATTCCAGATACCTTGTCCCACAGCCCATTCACTATATCACCCAAGAAGTACAGCATTGCACATAAAAACATGTTAGTGAATACTGACAGTTCAAGGTAAGAGAAAATCAAGTTCCATGCCCCTGTGCAGCCTCTAAGTCCTTGGAGTGTTTTTGTGAACTGCAACTCACAGGTGCTACTTTTAAGATAGCCTATGATGATTTCTGCCTCACAGAGACAACTATCTTCAAAATGCAATATGCAATGACATGGTCAAGATTGTTTGTGACCAGAATTCATGTCGCAGAGTTGGACATTACATGTAGCATACTATGAATGCAGATATCTTCAATCTGTACTGTGAAAGTGCCCCTTGAAAGGCATCATATCACTCACAAGTACAGCCTATGTACTCAGACAGAAAAACATACTTCCCCACCCACTCTTGGGGAGATGGGGGGTATCTGGGAACATACAGTCATTTTTTATTTCCAGTGTGCATTTTCAATTTGCATCAGTAAGGCAACTTACGTCATTCTTGACCCAATGAGTCACAGGTAATCAAGGCCCCCTGTCCTTAACCTCCATGTTCCTTTCTTCCTGGCATTCCCTGGTGAGTACTGAACTTTCTCACATTCCCACACATCTCTTTGAATTCTGATTTAATTTGGCAACATTACCCTGAAGCTCCAGCCCTAACAGCTTAGTCATCCCAGCCATCATGTTATGCTATGCTGTACTGTATCCCCTGTCAAAGCCAAGTTCGTTATGACCATCACTAAATCCCTCCACCACCATAATCTGCAGTAATCCATGCCCTCCAATGCACTATTTTCTCTTCCACTGTATGTTGAGCTTCCTCCCTTCACAATTATTGCCCGCCCCCCGCATCTCAGCATGCTGCTTCCAATCCTGTACTGACTTCCTTAAAAGTGTCCCTGATAACATCCTTTAACTTTCACTAAACTTACCTCTCCCTCTCCCTCATTAACTTCACCAAGCTGCCTTGACTGATGACTGACCAGTACGCTTGACAACTCAAGTGTAGCTCCCAACTAACTTCCCATGATCCCCTGGACTTGTTGCTCTAGGTCTGCAGGCCTGGTCATGGCTCACTCCTACACTGTGGTACCACAGACCCTTGACCCTGAACACGTCCCCCTCCCCTACAAGCAGCTAAGTAACCATGTCTAAGCTCCTAAACTGATATAAGCCCCTTGACTCTCAGTGTAGAGGTCCCCTGATTTATGGCTGTTTCTCTTGACCTGAGTGTGGACTACTGCCATTAGACTAGGAGACAGAAAAGGTAGGTGTAGGAGGAGGCTATTCGATCTTTCAAGCCTGCTCTGCTATTCATCATGATCATGTCTGATCTTCCAACTCAATAGCCTAATCCTGCTTTTTCCCCATAATCTTTGATCCCATTCATCCAAAGTGCCATATCAAGCTGCCTCTTGAATACGTTCAATGTTTTAGCAGCAACTACTTCCTGTGGTAATGGATTCCACAGGGTCTCCAGACTTTGAGCGAAGAAATGTCTCCTCATCTCTATCCTAAATGGTCCACCCTGAATCCTCAGACTGTGACCCTGGTTCAGGACGCACCCAGCATTAGGAACATCCCCGCTGCATCTACCCTGTTTAGTCCTGTTAGTATTCTATAAGTCTCTATGAGACCCCCCCTCTCTTGTCTGAACTCCAGCGAAAACAATCCTAACCCAGTCAATTTCTCCTCACACGTCAGTCCTGCCATCCCCGGAATTGGTCTGGTAAACTTTCGCTGCACTCTCTTGAGAGCAAGAGCATCCTTCCTCAGAAAGGGAGACCAAAACCGCACACAGCATTCTAGATGGGGCCTCACTAAGGCCTGTATAACTGCAACCAACACATTCCTGCTCCTGTACTCAAAACCTCTCGCAATGAAGGCCAACAGACCATTTGCCTTCTTTACCGCCTGCTGCACCTGCAAGCCTACCTTCAGCGACTGATATACAAGGACACCCAGGTCCCACTGCACACTCCTCTTTCCTGATTTATAGCCATTCAGGTAGTCATCTGCCTTCTTGTTTTTACTTCCAAAGTAAATAACCTCACAGTTATCCAAATTATACTGCATCTGCCATTGATTTGCCCACTGCCCCAACCTCTCCAGTTCATGTTGAAGGACCTCTGCATCCCTTGTCACAGTTCACCCTCCCAACTAACTTGGTATCATCTGCAAACTTTGAGATGTTACATTTTGTTCCCCAGCCAAATCATTACTACACACAGTGAATAGCTGGGGTCCTAGCACTGATACCTGTGGTACCCCACCAGTTACTGCCTGCCAATTTGAAAAGGACCTATTATTTTCTACTCTTTGTTTCCTCTCTGCCAACCAGCTTTCTATCCATCTCAATACACTTCCTCCAATCCCATGTGCTTTAATCTTGCACAACAATCTCTTATGCAGGACTTTGTCAAACACATTCTGAAAGTCCAAATATACTGCATCAACTGGCTCCCCCTCGTCAACTCTACTAGTTACATTTTCATAGAATTCAAACAGATTTGTCAAGCATGATTTCCCCTTCATAAATCTATGCAGACTCTGTCTGATTCTGCCATTGCTTTCTAAATGCTCTGCTATAAAGAACTCGATAATGGATTTCAGAATTTTCCCCAATACCAATGTTAGGTTTACTGCTCTAAAATTCCCTGGTTTCTCTCTAACTCCTTTTTTGAATATTAGAATAACATTTGTTACCCTTCAATCTGCAGGCAATCTTCCCCAATCCTAGAAGATGACCACCAATGCGACCCTCTATATCTAGAGACACTTCCTTAAGTACTCTGGGATATAGGTTATCAGACTCTGGGGATTTATCCACCTTCAATTCCCTCAATTTTTCGAGCACCATTTCTCTACTAATATTGATCTCCCTCAGTTCTTCCCTCTCACTAAGTCTTTCATTCTTCAACATTTCTGAAATCCGATTTGTGTCCTCTTTCGCGAAGACCATACAAAAGTGTGCATTCAGTTGTTCATACATTCAACCGTTTCTAACTTTAGGGGACCTACATTTGTCTTCACCAATCTCCTTCTCTTCATGTAACTGGATACCCTGCAACTATCTCTTCATAATCCCAATTATATTGTACCCATTTACATCTATCTACGTGATTAATTCATCCAACTTTATTTCAAATGCATTGTACAATTAGATACAAAGCTTTTAAATTTGTTCCACTGGTAAATTTCCCTACTTTTTTATAATTCCTTGGTGCCTAAAGATATTCACCTGTTCTGTTCCTTACCTTTATTGTCTGGTAACCATCTGGTAACCTTCACTCTTACCTCCCCCTTGAATTTGGGTTTTCTAATTTCCCCTCTAACTGATCCCTGCTGCTCTCTCCCCCACCCCCTATTTAGTTTATAGCCCTGTCTACAGCCCTAGTTATGTGACTCGCTAAGACTCTGGTCCCAGCACGATTCAGAGGAAGACCGTCCCATGGGAACACATCCCTTCTTCCCCAGTACTGGTGCCAATATCCCATGAATTCAAACCCATTTCTCCCACACCAATCTTTGAGTCATGCATTGGCCCTGTGCCAATTAGCTCATGGCTCAGGTAATAATCCAGAGATTATTACCTTTTTGTTTCTGCTTTTTAGTTTAGCTCCTAGCTGTTCATACTCCTTTAGCAGAACCTCTGCCCTAGTTTTATCCATGTTATTAGTACCTACATAGACCATGACCACAGGATTTTACCCTCCTATTTCAAGTTCCTTAGATGAGATATCCAAAATCCAATTACTAGGTAGACAACGCGACTTTCAGGACTCTCGATTCTGGTCACAGACAACAGTGTCTATGTCCCAAACTATACTATCCCTAATTACAATGACATTTCTCTTCTCTGCCCCTATTTGAAAGGTTCCCTACACCATGGTGCTGCGGTCAGTCGGCTCATCCTCCCTGCAGTCCCCATTCCTGTCCATACAGGGAGCAAAACTCTTGAACATGTCGGACAAGGACAAAGTCTGAAGTTCCTGCAACTCTACCTCCGTGATTCCTCTACCTACCTTACTCACAGCTCCACTCTCCCGTCCCTGACCACTAGCCAATTCGAGTTAGTTAGTCTAAGGGGTGTGACCGTCTCCTGAAACACAGCGTCCAGGTAACTCTCACCATCCCTGATGTTTCTCAATATTTGAGGTTCAGATTCCTGCTTATGGATTCTGAGCCAGAGTTCTTTCAGCAGCTATTTACTACAGATATGGTCACTGGGAACCACAATGGGTAATACTAGCTCCCACATCATGCGGAAACAACACATCGCCTGACCCTCCATCCTTGTTTAATTTAACTAGTTTTGAATTTGATTTTAAAAAAATAAATTGTTTTATATGTCTGCTTATTATCTCCATTTGAACACAAGTTGTGACCAATAATTTAACAAGATTCAATTTAACACAGATTCAAATTTAGCAGACCCCTTATTAGCCAATCAAATTACAGTACTCCTGAAATGTCACGTTTCAGTTTCCTCCTCAGAATCAGAAACTCCTACCATCCCAGCTGCTCTCCAGCTCACTGCTGCTCAGCTCCACTGAAGTAAGGGCCACAGATCCCTGAGGTAAGTTTTTATATCACCAACTTTTGCAGGCTGTTCTCCACTCACTCCTGCTCAACTCTGCTGAAGTAAGGGATGTGAATCCCTGAGGTAAGTTTTTATATTACTTACCTTCCCAGGCTGATTTCCACTCACTCCCGCTCAGCTGCACTGCTGACAGATTATTTGGCTGCTGCACATGCCTACACTGCTGACATGTGATGGAGGTGTAAGATTAACTTATCACGGTGGCCTGCAGCAATATTACCATCCCCTTGACTGATCACTGCTTACAATCGGAACAAGCTGCCTGGTTTTGTGTCTGTGCTAAACAGCAGGGCAAGACAAAAGTATTGTGAGCCTTTAAGCTCTGGCTAACAGGGCAAATTGCCAAAAGGCAAAGAAAGGCAATTCAATGCAAAGATGCTGTGAGCATCCAATGCAAAGATGTTGTGAGTGAATACTAAGAAAGCAAGCAAGATGCCTGGAGATGTACCCAGGTTAAATCAATGAGATGGGTCCATGGCCCTGTGTGTAAAGTTTCTGGACAGCAGGTACAATAGAAGGTGCTGGTGCACTCCAAACAGCAGACAAGTCAGCAAATGATCAAACTGAATGATCAATTCATATTATGCTTTTGCTTCTTTGCTGAGTGAATGTGAAACAAATAGGTAATTTCCTCATGGGTAATTAGCAGTTTCTTCAATTCCTTCTCATTAGAAGTTTATTTTCCTCATTTAATTTGTATTACTACTTCTTATATTTAGTTCATATTTCACTTTCCCTCTTCCAGTTTTTTTTCCGTTACATAAATTCAGTGATGCTGAAGGACTGACTGGAAAATTGATTCATCAGTTGTTTCCTCTAGTTTCCTCTACGGGTGGCACGGATGGCTCAGTGGTTAGCACTGCTGCCTCACAGCGCCAGAGATCCGGGTTCAATTCCTGCCTTGGGCAACTGTCTGTGTGGAGTTTGCACATTCTTCCCGTGTCTGCGTGGGTTTTCTCCGGGTGCCCCGGTTTCCTCTCACAGTCCAAAGGTGTGCAGGTTAGGTGAATTGGCCATGCTAAATTGCCCGGAGTGTTAGGTGAAGGGATATACGTAGGGGAATGGGTCTTGGTGGGTTGCTCTTCAGAGGGTCGGTGTGGACTTGTTGGGCCGAAGTTATCTATCTATCTATCTAAATGTTCATTCTGACATTTACCTGTATTAACTGATTCTATGGCATCCCATAGAATAGAATGAGACAACTGCTAGCTTGACTGTTAAGAATATAATTGCCAAGGACAAGAGAAGACTACTTGGCCCATTAAAGATTAACACTCCTAACATCCTACTGATTATATTTAATTATCAATTAATTTACAATCAAATATGCTTCATACATCAGAACAAAGTCAATCTCAATAAATAGCTACATCAAGAACTACAAAAATCTGTTCAAAAATACTCAATTCTTGACTAGGATTTTCTTCGAAAGGAAAGCTGGAACAGGAAACTTGTGTCAGGAGCTTCAGCCTTACCAAGACTGTGAGTTATCTTCTGAGGTAATGGAATATCAGTATTACAGTAGACTTCTTGCAAGATGGCCACCCATTGCAAGAATGATAAGAATTTGATACAGCAGCAAGGCAGTAAGATACACTGAACCTGTTCTGGCATTCAATAAGGTCATGGCTGATCAAAACATCAAAACCACCTTCCTGCCATTTATCCAACCATTTTTCCCTTGATTGCCTTAGCACCCAACATCTATTCATCTCAGATTTGAATATACACAGTAACTAAGTATTTACAACCCTCTGGCAATTCCAGAAGAGAATTATAGAACTGCACATCCCTCTGAATGAAGACATTACTAACCATTTCAGTTCTGATCTCCAACAAAGGGCATCCAACTCAACCAGCCCTTGAATTTTATACTTTTCAACTAGATCACTGTCATTCTTCTAACCTCCAGAGCAAATAGGTCCAATCAACTCAATCTCTGCTCAGATGACAGTCTGCAAATCTCTAAAACCAAAGGATGAAATAATCTTCAGTCACAGCACCTGAAGACATGAAGAACCTAAAAAATCACTCTTCTGTTTTGTTTTTATGTTTGGTCCTGTGCTTTTCCAGCAATAAAGTTTCAACTTTGATCTCCAGCATCTGCAGACCTCACTTTCTCCTCTAAGTGTACTAGTAAAAGGAAAGGAGAATGTGTCTGGAAACATTTAATTTTGATGCCTTCCCAACTAAGTTAGTTGGGATTGCATTAAAGGAAGAAAATACAAGTCCCAATTTTCAGAATTCCAGACATTATCTGCTTTAACTCATGTTTGATTTCAATGATTTTCTTACATCAGTTCAACAAGTAGCAACGAAATAACAAATATGGGTCCAGATTTTACTTAGTTCTTCAAATGCTTTCGTACAATATATTTTACAGAGGCAACAATATTGAAGCAGTCAAAATGAATCTGTTTCATAGATAAAATCTTTTATGATTGTGATGCAATCAAAAAAAATTAATTTAGATACCATGAGTGATATATTTCTGATAAAAAAGGAATGGAGGCAGGTAAATGGATATTTTTTCAGTCTTGAAATGACTGTAAAGGCATGGTTAACTTGACACAAACCTCATCTTGCGATACAACATATAGTAGAGTCTACAATCCAGGCTCATTTTGCAAAGATATTGAAACACAAGGGGCAATTAAATTGGATAGCCCCTGAAAGTGGATGTGGGGATGAAATGAACAATTATCCCACTCTTAGTCAATGTAATGCAGGCAGTATGCCAATATTGTGCTGCCTGCTCATTACTGCTGTGTTATCCATGCTGTTCATTAGCTGCAGACAACTGCAAACCCTCAGTGTTCTTTCTTGCTAGCAAGACTAGAAGCCAACCTCCACTGCTTAATGCTGGTCTGCATCATTTATAGATAAAATTTATTGTGACCATCAGAGGTGCTGAGATTATTAGGAACAGTGTTGTGCATCAAATAACAACTGCCAAGCACACGAGAAAAATTACACAGATTTCCAGTGCAGCACGATAAGCGTAGAGAGAGGTGGTGGCAACAAAGAGATATCTTACCTACATAGTCAGGGTCAGAAGAACCTCCAGACATGTGATAAGGTGACATCAGGAACAGTTGGCTACTAAGGTAAAGGGTAGATGGTTAGCCCCAACAACTTGGATGCAGTGTCGTAAGAAAGTTAATGACTTTACATGAGTGGTCAAGGTCACTAAATGCATCTTCAAATGTCATATCTTCCCAACTGCAGCACTTGCCTAACTGACTGTTCATTCACCACTCCTCAATCAGTCATTTGTCAATAATCTCCATCAGAATTCAAATTTATAATAAATACTTCTCCCCCACATACATAACCATATTGTAAACCCATATTTCAAAGTTACCCTGGACCGCAAGCTATTCAATCATATCAGCCACCACCTCACCCAAACATATTGCATAACACGTGCTGTCATAGGTCTTGCAGAGGAAAATAACACTGGTCAAAATTAAATTGAAGGGGAATGGTACACATAGACAGATATTTGAGGTTCTTCATGTCTTCAGGTACTGCGACTTTCATCCCTTGACTATAGAGGGTATATCAACGAGGTAAAAACAATGACTGCAGATGCTGGAAACCAGATTCTGGATCAGTGGTGCTGGAAGAGCAGTTCAGGCAGCATCCGAGGACAGGCAAAATCCGAGGACAGGCAAAATCTGTACAGCCACATGTAGAACCCACTTTGGGGGAGCACTGATCATATGGGGGAATCCACTGCTGGTTACAACCCTATTTCTCTTTTGAGATTTTCTTATGGTTATTACAAATGAGTGGCACTCTAGGCCACTTCAAAGGGCAGTTAAGAATCAACCACATTGTTCTGGGTTTGGAATCAATATAGGCCAGACCATGTAAGGGTGACAGATTTTGAAATGTACCTGAAGGGCATTAGTGATTTAGATGAGTATTTACAACGCAACGATGGCCCCATAGTCATCAGACCTTTGATTCCAGATTTTTACTGAATTCATATTCCATCCCCTGTCATGACAGGATTCGAATATGGGTCTGTGGTTTAATAGCCCAACAATAATACCACTAGGTTATTGCCTCCGCAAGGAATAAAGGTGTTATTATGCTGCTAAGATACAAAAAATTGATCCAGATGATTCACAGCCCATATTCCTCCCTTGTCCTCTGTCTTCAAGCTCTAAAGGTCTACTGAGCAGCATGGTTAGTCAGTGGTTCACACTGTTGCCTCATAGTGCCAGGCACCTGGGTTTGATTCCACCCTCAAGTGACTGTCTGTGTGGAGTTTGCACATTTTTCCCCATGGTCTGGAAGGGTTTCCTCTGGGTGCTCCGGTTTCCTCCCACTGTCCAATGATATGCAGGTTATGTGGATTAGCCGTGCTAAGTTGCCCATAGTGTCCAGGGAAATACAGAATAGGGAAGAGGAGTGGGTCTGGATGGGATGTTCTTTGGTGGGTTGGTATGTTGTATGGATTCTATGATACTAGAGCACCCAGGTTTGAGAGCAACTAGTTTTTAAAAATCCTTTGAAGTTCACAAAATTAACTTCTGTACACCTTACCTCATTATTCCCTGTCAACCTCTCAAATTAAAGTGCAACAGAAATCACGAATCATGAATTTTAGAAAGTACCGAAAAAAATAAACCTGTAAATTACATGTGAGTCCCTTTAAATGCCACCGGCCATGTTCCTTCTTGCTGCTGTTACTTTTTTAATTCTTTCATGACATATGGATGTTGGTGGCAAGATCAGCATTTGGTGCTCATCACTAATTGCTCTTGAACTGAGTGGCTTGATGGGACCACTTCAGAGTGCAGTTAAGAGTCAAACACATTTCTGTATGTCTGGGGTTATGTGGGTCAGACCAGGGAAGAATGGCAGATTTCCTTCCCAGAAGGACACAAGTGAACTACATTGGTTTTTATGATATTTGATAATAATTTCATAGTCACCATCTTTGACATGAAATTCATTTTTCAGACTTAAGAACTGAATGCGAATGTATTCCCAGCAATGGTGGTATTTGAACCCATTTCCCCACAGCATTAGCATGGGCCTTTTGATTACTAGTCCAGTGATATTACAAGTGATATCTACAATCACAGAAAAAATGTTACTGGTAGTTCATAACAAATAAATCACCAAAAAAAATTTCCATGTCCATTTTTACTGCAATGCCAGATATCTCCTTTCTTTCACAGCTGTTGGAGGATTAGAACAGAAACATGTACTATTATTTCGAACATTCAAAGAATGCCAGCACTCTCCATATAAACATCACCTCTCAGTCAACCATTTAATTCAGAGCATGCACCAATTACTCTCTGCAACACAGTTCACCGACATTTGATTCTCCTATTAAAGCTCACAAAGGCTCATCAGTACAAAGACGCTTTGCTAGTAAATGCACCTTCTTATTCTGGTCTTTTGTCTCCTGCTGTTCAGACCAAATCTATGCTGAATGTTATACATACTAGAAGCATTTTAACAGTGTTGTGCCATGTGTCTTTTGTTCAAGCATCAGTCAGTGACTGATCCCTTGTGGAGTACTGAAGATTATTCACTTAGGCTATGAAACGACAATGAGCTCAATGAGCTTTTGCTTATGGCCTATTAACCAGTGCAAAGAAGTGTGGACGTTGGTAGTTTCATTAATGATCTTCAGCAATGCTTGAAGCACTGGGGAGTCCATTGCAAAGGCTCAAAGTACATGCATAAATCACTTTATACAAGGCTAAATTACCTTCCATCAAAAATCTGCCAATGCCTCTTAGAAGCAAACAGTTAAATAAAGTGCTTACTCGTGTATCTGTTGTCAGCAGATAAGCTGGTAGTTTTATTTTTAAAGTATCATTCCTACTTTATTACGTAAAGCAGCTGAAAATTAAGCGTATGTTCAATTTTAGCTTTGACACAAACAGCTTTGTTGTGGAAAAAAAATTGCTAGTTCAAGTCCTGCTTGGAATTCTGATTTGTGCACATGCTTTTGACACCAAAACATAATTATTTAAAATGCTGATGTTAAAAATGCAAGTAAAGCTGACTAGACAACAAATAAGAGGGAGACATGAATTGATCGACTTTATTTTGTCTTTATTTGTTTTCTTTACTGAAAAAGCCAGCTTCTGTCAAGTTTTGGTGTCACAACTTTCTGGTAACTAACCCAAATAGCTCTGAGTTGACGCTGGATTGATTCTTAATTTTAAAAGTAAGGGTAATTAAATTGTGTTAGGTTGCATATTAGCAATGATCTTATTGAATGAATCTTGCATCTAGCAACATGCAGGATGATTTCTCATGGTGGGAATTAAAGCTGAGCTATCACAAAGGCCATAGCACGCAGTTGTCAGTAAAAATTTTGAGACTGTAATCAAGACTGTGATTTATCCCGCTGTCTAATCTGGGGATTTTGATGCCAACAGTAATATCCCAACTGATATAAGCAAACTCACTTTTAAGATCAGAGGGTTGAACCAAAACTTTGATACATGGTATCATCAGAAACTATAAACATCAGATCATGGTGAACATACATGGTGGACTCCTCAGGCAAGTAAAATTTGCTCTTCCCTACACCTCACCTTTACCGGGTGTCGATGTAGATTGGACTTTTATTAAGTGAGATCTACTTCACCACAGTTCTGCAATCCCCAGTTCCTCTTAAAGTTGAAGATTAGTTTACCCCTATCTTGTTTGCAGGAAAATTTTGTCTAAATAAGTAAAAGCTTTTTTTCCATCCAAATGTGTGGTCTAAAATCCGACGACAAGGCTACAATGCCAAGCAGAAGACCAGAGACAAAGTGATCCTCTCAATGTCCAGATCTCAGGATAAAGAAAGGTTGAGTTTCTGATTCTGATAGATGGAAGGTATTTACAGACACAAAGTGAACTGCTTTGACGCTTGCTTGATCCAGTTGAAATGCCCCATAAAAAGCTATTTATTATAAATTGAAAAAAGGCAACCAATTATTTTAATCATTTGACTTAATAACAGGAATATAGGCTGTCTCTGGGTTGTGTACAGGTTCTGTTCTGGAGCCCATTCACAAGTTAATCATCCATTCGTCAATTTGTTCGCAAGTTGGAACATGACATAGGATAATGAAGGCAAGTGTATTTAAGTACAGGAAGTGTTTGTACATCAGGTGTTTAGAATTACATACCTTAGTGGGATTGCACTTGTACGCTTTCATAAGTTGATGTCGTAAATCAGGGACCCCCTATACAGGGATAAAAGTTGACCATTTAGCTCCTCAAGTCTGTTCCTGCATTCAATGAGATCATGGCTAATATGTAGCTGAACTAAGTTTCAAAATTGCTTTCAAAATTAAGAATCAATCTGTCATAAATTAGCACTTGCAGAGGATGGTTCCAAACTTTTACCAAGCTTTGCTGAAAGAAACATTACATAATTTCACTGCTAAAAAGTCTGGCTCTAACTTAATACTACGTCTCCTCGATCCAAGTATGCCAATGAGCAGAAATAGTTTCTTAATTCTTAATGCTGTTCACTTCCAACATCTTGAAAACATCAATCAATTCTACTAATTAATTCTCTAAATTCCAAGGAATACAATGCTAGTTTATCTAAATTCTCCTCGCAGCATAGCCAATGAAGTCCAGGTATCAAGCCACTAAGCCTTGGCTGTATTTCCTTCCAAGACCAATATATCCTGAGGTATGATGTTCACAGTATTCTAAGTGTTGTATAATCAGGGTTTTGGATGACTGAATCGTGACTTCTACTTCCATGTATTCCAGTTCTCTATATATAAAGGCCAGCAATTCATGAACTTTTAAAATTACTTTCTGGACATGCTCATGACATGTTAATGAGATGTACATTTGGTCACCCTCCAGTTTCAAGTCTTCCACTATTTACAAATACCCTTATGACCAAAAACATTTGTTCTTGTTTATTACAGAAAACTTCACATACAGTCCCTAAGTAAGCAAAAAATGTGTTCAACTCCTGTTAACTTGACCTTAGTTTGAAAACAAAATTATTTCCAATATGATAGAATTTTGGAACTGGAATGAAAGAAAGATATGAGAGTTTACTTTGCATGGTACATTGCAGGCACCAACTTCTCTTTGACAATCAGAAGGACAGATTTGCTCTACATTGCTCTATCTTGCTGGCAGGGACATTGTGACCACCAAACACTACACCCAATGAAATAAAAACAGAAAATACAGGAATAACTTAGCAGGCCAGGCACTGTCTGTGCATTTCGTGATGTTTTAATCCAGAAATATCTTCAAGCCCTGTGGGGGTCAGCTGTTTCAGTGCTTTGTGCTTACTGTTTACAAGCCTTATTTCTTATCAAAGTTTTAAATCATGCTTTCATGCTAGAATTTATTGTTGTGGACTGCTCTATAACATTCTATCCAATTTTGTTACATCTACATGTTCATTTCAGAAACTAGTCTTCGTTTCAGATTCTGTCACATGAAATAATCCTAAATCAGTAGAATCCCACACAACATACAATCTTCTGAATAACTTTAGCGTGAAAAAACAAAATCTCTTCTGTTTGGCTATGGTCTCCTGGCAGCATCTACTCACCAGTGATAGATTGTTAGTTCCCTGTCTTGGTCTGAGTTGTAAATACTTCAAGTCCTAGATTTCCCCTTTCACTTGTTGAAGGAACATCTATCTTTTGAGTCGGCAAATTCTTCAGCAACATGTGATTCCATGAATGATAACCATCTAAGATGGCTTGAAATGAATGTGAATTGTTGACAATTAATTTCTTGAGGCATACCAATAAACACAATGCCCATAGTTAGGAAATGAGTAGAGAAGTGGTCTTCATTCAACATTAATTATGCAATACATGGAAAAATATTATAAAATTGCATACACAGCACAGAAATAGGCAATTAACCCAACTACTTCACACAAACATCCTCACATGCACACTAGGGTTCTTTAACAACATGTATGGTCTTCTACTTTTTGCTTGCTTGCTTGGCCATTTCAGAGGACAGTTAAGAGTTAACTACAATGCTGTGGATCTGGAGTCACAAGTAAGCCAAAGCACAGAAGGGTGGTAGATTATCTTCCCAAAAATTAACATTAATTTACATGGAGGCTATTATACTAGTTTTTAATTCCAGATTTTAATTTCACCATCTGCCACGATGGGTTTCAAACTCATGCCCACAGAACATTAGCCTGGGGCTCTGCTCTGCATTACCAGTCTAGTGACTTTACTACGATTTCACTGCCTCCCCTTTCTTCTGATGATGCCACTGATAATGGTCCATTTGCTCCTTGTATGAGGTCCAAATTATGGAAGCCAAGATATTATCCATTTGGATCTTTAGTTTGGATGTATTCAGATGGTGGAAACTAACCTCTTCCCATAGTACTGTGAATAAGTCCTTTCATATTGGTAGCGCTAAGAAAGCAGCAGTGAGCACTGAGTATTTACTGCATTATTTGCTTGGCTAGCAATGAGGAGCATGAATCACTATTATTTCCTTGCCTTTGAGACAAAAGGGGAAGTTTCAGCAAGCAACAGGAAGATGGTGAAATTTGAATTCACTAAAATTTGGCATTAAAAAACATTCTAATGGCAACCATGTGACCACTCTTGGCTGTTATATAAAAAAATCAAGTTCACTAATTGCACATAGGGAAATACATGAGTTGTTCTTACCTGAGGCAGGGAGTGAAAAGGGCAGCTGGAGTTGCTCATTTTATCTTACATGGGAGTCAGAGGGGCATGAAAACCTGCAAGGCAACAGCTTGGAATGGGAGGCTATCAATTATGGACAATTCTTGAAGTTTGTGTCACTTACCTGAGAGTTGGAGAGGCACACCATGCAGCTTCTTGGAACTCTCCTGTGCTGATTTTGAGAGTGAAGATAAAAGTAACTTTACAGAAAATATATAAAGTCATTTGTTGGTAGGAAATTATTATTTGGGACTGTCTTTCAATTACTCCAAATTTGAATAATCTATTCCTTTTAAAGAAGCAGCTAAAGTAATAAATGTAATCCAAAGTAACATGTCAGCCAAAGTTAAGGGAAATAATTTTAATACAGGGCATCTCAGCTTGTTTTAGTGGAATTTGCAAAATGCAATATTTGGAAAGTAATGGACCCTATTTGTGTCTTGGACAACCACACGTGCAGGAACATCTGCCTGCTGCAGAAACTTGATGTCCTGTTTTAGAACTCAAGCAGTGGATGGAGTCACTGTAAGTGTCCTCAAAGCTGAGTTACATGCATTGCCTGTTCAGAAAGATGGGCACATCATGGCTTTAGGGCCTGGAGGTAGTACAAGAAAAACAAGCAGGTATGGCAAGACTCCTCTGAAACCTGCTCACAAATGGCATTCCATTTCAGAGACTAGTGAAGATGCTCCCTCCTCAAGAAAATGCAGTCAGAGCCAAGTTTGTGGCACTACGAGTGTCATGATTGTATAGGAAGGGAAGAAGAAGAAAAGAGGAATAATGGTGGAAGACAACTCATTAGTTAGGGAAACATTCAGGCCATAGACTACAGAATGGTATGATGCTTCCATAATAATGTGTCAAGGAAACCACACAGCAAGTATTTCTTCTGGGGGATCACGAGCAACCAGAAGTTGTGGTCAAATGATTTGAGTAGCAAGGGGGATGTGGTCTGGCAATCAGAATTTAAAGAACTAGGTTGAAAGTGATCAAGCAGGTCATCATAGTCAGCAATCTCTGGATTACTCTCAGACATGTGCAAGTGAGTACAGAACTAATTGGATGACACAACCAAGTGTGTTGTTGAAAAAAAGGATGACTTTCAATTCCTGGGACACTGGAACCCTGGATTGGTTTCAGTTCCTAGGTCACTGGAACCCTGGATTGGTTTCAGTTCCTAGGTCACTGGAATCCTGGATTTGGTTTCAGTTCCTAGGTCACTGGAATCCTGGATTTGATTTCAGTTCCTAGGGCAATGGAACCCTGCATTTGGTTTCGAGGGCGATAGCACCTGTAGAACCCCAGAAGAACTGCACCTAAACAGAGCTGAGTCTGAATTTCATGTGGACTAATGCCAACTTGGTTCAAATGTGGGGACCAAAAGAACATTAGAGACGATTACCAGAGTGCACAAAATACTTGACTCTCCAGCTAGCACTAGTATATAGAACAGAAAGTCAAAAGCCGAAGTCAGAGTAATGTAGAAAGCAAGGAATTATAAGTCAGGGCTACTGCTTTAAATGTGAATGTACAGAGTATAATAAATAAGATTGGGGTATTACCCCAGATGCAGATTGTCATGTGAAAATATGATGTAGCAAAAAGAGAGATCTTGCTCAAAGGAGGAGAAGACTAGGTGCTAAATATTTCTAGATACAGATGTATTCAAATGAGTGCCACCCGCGAACAACTGTATTTTCTACATGAATGCCTCAGGAAACACCTATTATCAAGATGTGTCAAGTACAAATCACCTCTCAACATCCCACAAGCCAGAAGAATAGCAGAACACAACAGCCACAGAATAGTGTGAGAAATGATTAATGATGCCCACAACCGACTCTACAAATACGAACGGGAAATTTTGTGCCAAAACACTCTATGCACCAACGCGACTGACCAGGAGTGGACAAGTATGTTAGAACAAGCCATCAATATCAAACAACAGCAAACCAAGACAAAGAAAAAAACTAGCCCTACAAGAAAACCTGGACAAGCTCACAGAAAAGAACACAGACAATTCAGAAGCTTGGATAAAAACTTGTCGGACCAACCACTCACAGGCACGTAAAAAGCCATCCTTGTACGAGGGATGAACTACAACTTCAGAGGCAAAAAGGACTTCCTAGCAGCACTGGAATCAACCCTGAAAGACAACAAACTTACAGAAGAAATCCAGCAGGCCATCAGACAAACAGTGGCACCAACACTAAGCAGGAAGAAAGATGAGCACACCCTCAACACATAGGAAAGGAAAGCCCTAGAAGGACTCCGACAAGACAGAAACATTGTAATCCTACCGACAGACAAAGGGTGCATGACCGTCATCCTAAACAGAGCACAATACATTAAAAAAGTGAACTCACTACTCTCAGAAACCAACACCTACCAACAGGTGGTGAGGGACCCAAGTCCACAGCAAGAAAACTGCATCACAGCAGCATTGAAGAAACACCACAAAACAGGCAAAATTAACAAGACAGATCTCCAAAGAATGAAACCTGATGGATCCAACACACCCCATTTTTACAGATTACCTAAGGTACACAAACTAGGGGCTCCCCTCAGACCCACAGTCTCACTTCCCAGCACACTGTCATTCAGACCAGCAAACAAACTTCACCATAAACTGAAATACCTAGTAGAAAACTCATGCCACTCCATCCACTCCACTCAAGAATTCCTGAACATCGTCAAACACATCAAGAAAGAAGAGAACCACGTCATGGTCTCCTTTGATGTAAAGGATCTATTCACATCAATTAACACCCACAGCTTCCAACCTCATAGTCCGGGAACCCCGCACTGCCCGGTTCTACCTCCTTCCCAAGATCCACAAGCCTGACCACCCTGGCCGACCCATTGTCTCAGCATGCTCCTGCCCCACTGAACTCATCTCTACCTACCTCGACACTGTCCTATCCCCCCTAGTCCAGAAACTCCCCATATACGTTCGAGACACCACCCACACACTCCACCTCCTCCAAGACTTCCGTTTCCCCGGCCCCAATGCCTCATCTTCACCATGGATATCCAAAACCTCTACACTTCCATCCGCCATGACCAGGGCCTCAAAGCCTCCATTTTTTCCTCTCCAGACATCCCCAACAGTACCCTTCCACCGACACTCTCATTTGTTCACTAGTCACCCTTAACAATTTCTCCTTTGAATCCTCCCACTTCCTCCAGACCAAAGGGGTAGCCATGGGCACACGTATGGGCCCCAGCTATGCCTGTCTCTTTGTTGGCTACGTAGAACAGTAATTACACCGGCACCACTCCCCACCTCTTCCTCCGCGACATTGATGACTGCATTGGCGCCACCTCGTGCTCCCACGAGGAGGTTGAGCAATTCATCAACTTCACCAACACATTCCACCCTGACCTTAAATTTTCCTGGACCATCTCTGACACCTCCCTCCCCTTCCTGGACCTCTCCATCTCCATGAGTGACGACCGACTTGACACTGACATTTTTTACAAACCCATCGACTCCCACAGCTCCCTGGATTACACCTCTTCCCACTCTATCTCTTGCAAAAATGCCATCCCGTATTCCCAATTCCTCTGCCTCCGCTGTATCTGCTCCCAGGAGGACCAGTTCCACCACAGAACACACCAGATGGCCTCCTTCTTTAGAGACCGCAATTTCCCTTCCCACGTGGTTAAAGATGCCCTCCAACGCATCTCGTCTACATCCCGCACCTCCGCCCTCAGACCCCACCCCTCCAACTGTAACAAGGACAGAACGCCCCTGGTGCTCACCTTCCACCCTACAAACCTTCGCATAAACCAAATCATCCGCCGACATTTCCGCCACCTCCAAAAAGACCCCACCACCAGGGATATATTTCCCTCCCCACCCCTTTCTGCCTTCCGCAAAGACCGTTCTGCTAGGGGAAGGTGGGGGTAGGGAGAGAGTAGCATAGAGTACAATAGGTCAGTGGGGGAGGAGATGAAGGTGATAGGTCAGGGAGGAGAGGGTGGAGTGGATAGGTGGAAAAGGAGCTGGGCAGGTCGGACAAGTCCGGACAAGACAAGGGGACAGTGTTGTGCTGGAGGTTAGAAACTAGGATGAGGTGGGGGAAGGGGAAATGAGGAAGCTGTTGAAATCCACATTGATGCCCTGGGGTTGAAGTGTTCTGAGGCGGAAGATGAGGCATTCTTCTTCTATGCGTCTGGTGGTGAGGGAGCGGCGGTGGAGGAGGCCCAGCACCTCCATATCCTCGGCAGAGTGGGAGGGGGAGTTGAAATGTTGGGCCACGGGGCGGTTTGGTTGATTGGTGCGGATGTCTCGGAGATGTTCCCTAAAGCAGATGTTACCTAGCATGCTAACGAAACATCAGAGAACAAACCTACCATCTCAGCGAGCAAACTTACAACCTGGACAATTGTGTTCAGGAATGACAGGAAATAAGGAGGGGTGCTGGTATTGATTAAGGTGATCATTGCAGGCTGCATAGAAATTAAGTGTCAGAGGTTTCATGTATTGACTCAATTTTACTGGAGCTAAGGACCAAGAATGGTGCAATTACATTACCTGGTCTATTCTACATCCCCTCAATTAGTATTGGAAGGATGTAGATGAACAAATCTGCAAGGAAATTACAGAGTGGTGCAAACATTATAGAATGGCTATACTGTTATTAAGTACTTTAAGCAAATGTATACTGGGACAGTGGGAGGATTAAGGGTCAAAATGAACAAAAATTCATAGATTGCGTTTAGGAAACTTTTCCCAAGGTTTTTGAAGAGTTAACAGGAAAGCTCTAGGTTTTCAGGGAACAATTTCAAATTTGCATATGATAAAAACTTTTTAGTGTTCTAAACTGTGCAATGATCAATTGAAAATGACTTAATAAATTAGTGGAAGGACAGAAATGTGGTAAATAAAGTTCAATGTAGAGGCATGTGGGGTTATCTCATTAGAAAGAACAAAGCAAACTAAAATTGTGGTACAATATTTAAGAGTAGGATTGGAGCAAGATAGAGGAACTTGGGTACATACTGCTCCTCGGATGCTGCCTGAACTGCTGTGCTCTTCCAGCACCACTAATCCAGAATCTGGTTTCCAACATCTGTAGTCATTGTTTTTACCTACATATGTAAATAGATCATTGAGGTTAGCAAGGAAGTTGGAGAAAGCAGTTATTATGGTATCTTGGGTTTTACCAGTTCAAAAGTTCAAAAACAAGGAGGTGATGTGAAACCTGTTAGACCGCAGCTGGAATACTGTGTGCAGTTATGGGCAAACAACAAGAAATGGCTCAATGCTTGGAGAGAGTGCAAAAGAGATTAACAAGAATTATCACAGAGATGACAAACTACAGCTAAAAGGATAAATTGGAACAGTTGGAACCATTCTCCTTGGGAGAGAGGTGACTAGAGAAGATTTGATAGAGGATTTCAAGATCATGAGATGCCTGGATTGGGGCAATAGTGAGAAACTATCCCCATGGATAAAAGGATTAAGAATGAGACATGACAGAAAGAAAATGCTTTGCAAAAGAACAATGTGCTGTGGGGAAAAGAATGTGTGGGTTGGTTCAGAATGCATCGCTGGAAAGTAAATTACAACATTCAAGAGGGCACTGGATTATTATTTGAATAGAATCAATGTGCAAAGGTATAAGAGAAAGACAGGAGAATTGTATGAAGTCATAATGCTACTGGAGAGCCAGTGAAAATACTGGACAGCATGGTGGCTCAGTAGTTAGTACTGCTACCTCACAGCACCAGGGACCTGGGTTCAATTTCAGACTCAGGTGATTGTCTGCGCGGAGTTTGCACATTCTCCCCATGTCGGTGTAAGTTTCCTCACAATCCAAAAACGTGCAGGTTAAATTACCCAGAGTATTCAGGGATGTGAGATTAGCCATGGGAAATGCAGAGTTACAAGGATTGGGGGAGTGTGTCTAGGCTGGACGCTTTTCAGAGGGTTGGTGTGGACTTGATGGGCTGAATGGCCTGCTTTCAAGCTGTAGGGATTCTAAAACACAATTTTGCAGTGTCACAATTTTTACAGTAGTTTGAAATACTGCTACAGTGGATCATTAACAGTTAAGCTGATCATTTGTCCCATCCTCTGATCAGAGTTAGCTCCAGTCTGAGAATGTAATTGAACAACTTTACACTTTTTCCTATACCTTAATCCGCATGCTGCTCAAAGGTGAAGTTCTTCCACCCTCCCCACCAAGCCCCTGGTCTCCCTGTCCCACCTGTCCACCTTCTGTTATATTCACCTATATTTTGGGAAGAAGTTATTCTAACTACCCAGACAATAGCATGAGACTCATGACTCATTAATGTCTACTCAATGGAATTGGAAAGATAATTTCAATCTAGGCTATGGTTAGATTCCTTGGTGTGTCTTGCTTATAAGGAGTTGGTTGGAAAACTTTATTATTTTGATTGCCAACCACAGCTTTGCCAACAATGTTACTCTTCCTACTTTCTTCAATACTTGAAGATATTTCACTTATTCTCAATAGCAGCACATTGAGTTAATCTAAACAGTTGCCCAAAGACATGACACATGCTTCCATATATGGAAACTGAACCACATGCAAGGAGCTCCTGGCTCAGAACTGTCCTGCTGACTGAGTAATATTTGTCATTCTCAGAAATCTCCAATGCTCATTCCCAAGCAATATACTGTTTATCTACTGAATAGTTAATTTGCTTCAAAACCAAGGTTCAGCAAAAGACTGTACTCATGTACTGTACTCTCAAAATGATTTTTCATGAACATGGTAGGCAATAGGATAAATGTGTATTACACCTAGCTTGGGACTGCAGAAACTCATTAAAGCAAATAACCCTTACAGTTAAGTGACAGAATTAAATCGTACTATGAACTGGCTGTATTTGACTTTGTGGGCGGCACGGTGGCACAGTGGTTAGTACTGTTGCCTCACAGCGCCAGAGACCCGGGTTCAATTCCCGCCTCAGGCGACTGACTGTGTGGAGTTTGCACGTTCTCCCCGTGTCTGCGTGGGTTTCCTCCGGGTGCTCCGGTTTCCTCCCACAATCCAAAAAATGTGCAGGTTAGGCAAATTGGCCATGCTAAATTGCCCGTAGTGTTAGATGAAGGGGTAAATATAGGGGAATGGGTCTGGGTGGGTTACGCTTCGGCGGGTCGGTGTGGACTTGTTGGGCCGAAGGGCCTGTTTCCACACTGTAAGTAATCTAATCTAATCTAAAAAACTCTATTTTTAATTTGAACTATGTTTTTAACAGTGAATGTCACCTATGCTAATCAACTGAGCACAACATTAGTTGATACTATGTTTTTCAACATTATTTAATTTTGTACTCCCCTTTGTTACAAAAATAAGATATTATAAGGGAATCTTTTAAACTGTTACTTTTAACTTAATGTAGAATAGGATATCTAAGAATGCTAATCATACAGTTCAGGCATACATGATATGTACCCAAAACCTATTGAAACTTGTAATAAGTATCAAAACTTGATACAAAAGAGGCACAGCTGTTTATGCAAAGACACAGAGATCCATCAATGCAAAGAAAAACAATGAATTATTTTATGGAAAAGTAACTACTATTACTATGAACAACTGGTTGACCTGTTTTTGTAGTAACAGCCAAGCAGAGAGCATATAAATGTCAGTTTTCAATCTGAAATCAAGGGAACAGGACTCATAGATCTTTTTCAATTTTAAGGAAAAAGGAATCACTGAGGTGTGTCTTGCTGACAAAGGTCTGCCCTGCCTGATTCCACCTGAGTGGAACAGTTTCAGAAGGAGACTGGTAAATCTGACCTGGTGTGGCTGGGACAGGTAAGTAACATCCAAGTCTCAATCTTGCATTGAAATCCATCCATGAGGAGCGTGGAGTTAGGCTAAAATTTATCATGAAGATTATTCCAATTGACTTAATTAGATAAAGCAAATGCACCAATTCTTTACGTTAGTATATTAATTGCCTGTTAAGTAACGTTTGACCAATGTTGATTTTTGTGTTATGGTAAAACGTCTTATAACATGAAATCCTGTCCTGCAAATCTTCCGTTGGTTGCTGGGAAAGTAAATTCCTTTTTCAAAGGTGTTGATCTCTAGAGGGATCAGAAAATCTTGCAAATCTTCATCCATCAGGGGCACACATGAAACAAAAGCTGACTCCTTTTTTTTTTTAACATCATTATCAAAATTGTCCAACTATGGGATGTAAGCAATCACCTCTTTTGAACTTAGTATTTTTATCCTTCTTCAATTTTTTACTCTAACTCCGTCATTATGCAGGTCAGTTTACAGATTTCCAAATGCAATCAAGTGGTAATTTTTAAATCACATCCAGTGGGACAATTCCCCGGGAGTCCTTTGCTAATTTAGTGGAATTTTGGTTTATATACCAAGGGCTATGAGCCAGAGCACTGTATTTCTGCCAGTTAATTTGAAACCTGATGTGTGCCTTGTTGTTAATGTTCTATTTCCATGCTCAGTGTGGTATCCAGCTTGCTTGCTGACAATATTTCTTCCACATTTCCATTTCCTTGAAATTCTATAATAGCATCAACTAAAACATTCTTCACAAGATTGTTTCAGTGTTGAGGGAGATTTGTCCTTTGTGTTTCCACTGGCTCTCTGAATAAAGCATTCAGATGGTGCCGTTTCCCAACCTTCTCTCGTTGAAACCCTGCACACTCTTCCTTTTTAGCTAAGTCTAATTCTATTTTGAATATTTCAATTGAACCTACCTCCTCCACACTCTCAGACAGTGCAATCCAGACCTTAACCATTTGCTACGTGGAAAGGATTTTGTTTCTCATTTCACTTGTGTTCTTTTGACAATTACCATTGTGCTTTACCATTCATAAGCAGAGAAAATGTATTCATAATTATTTTGTTTAGACTCCTCATAATGTTGAATAGGTCTATCAAATCTCCTCAGAGCCCTGACTTCTCCAAGGAAAGCTATCCCAATTTCTCCAATCTACCTTCATAGCTGGAGTTTCTCATCTCCAGAGCTGTTCTTGGGAATCTCTTCTGGACTCTCTCCAATGTCTTTACATCATTTCTAAAATGTGGTGCTGGGAACTGGATGCTATACTCCAGCTGATTCCAAACTAATGTCCTTACATAAGTTCAATATAAATTCCATACTCTTGTAATCTATGTTACTATTAATAAACTCTACGTCGTTGCATGCTTTATTAACTGCTCTTTCAACCCATCATGTGCACCTTCATGATTAATGCCAGATTCCTTTTTCTTACAAAGGAGACATTCCCAAACTTGGTTTGCTTTACTTTTGCATTTATCTGCAAGGTATTTATGGAAGTGAAACAACCCAATCTTCAAAGATCTTCTCTCAGTGAAGACTTTAATATATCTGGTGCATATTTCATTCATTCAATAACAAATAGCTAAGATGTGTCCTAGATAGGTTTTAAATTCTCTTTTAGTGTATTGTAAGTACTTTTCCTTTGGCTTAAAGACTTATCTCTGCCCTTACACTTCACACTGTCATCTCTCATCATCCTTGGTACATTTCCACATTAATATGATGTCAAGTCTGTCACTTTCAGCTTATATCTGCAATTATATAGCACGTTTTCTGCTTTTGACACATCATTCTACTTCTGACAAAACTGTACTTTCTTTTCTGCTTCCTGATGATTATTTCCATGCATTGTTCCTGTCTTGAAGTATTTTATCCATATTTGTACATTGATAAGCAAATGGATGATCATCACTTGTTAAAGTCAATTCATAGGTTTGAAAGTAATCAAAATTACTCAGTAATCCTTATTGAGCTAAGTATAACTGTTACCTTGATTTACACAATTCTTTTTATGTTCCTGGTTTTCATTAAATGTAAATCTGACCAGCCATGTTGTACTGAATGGTGGAGCAGGTCAAAAGGCCAATTGGTCTACTCTTATTGCTATTTTCTAAGTTTCTACCTTTCTAATATGATGGCTAAAATGGGCTAAATCTAGTCACTAGATAATCATATAGAAGGGTCAAACCAAGACCCATAAAGCAAAATGATTTATAATCTCCATTTAAATGCACTGAAAGTTTTCTTTCCGATTTTTTACTGCTCCATAAATATAATTTGCTAAATCACTCAATCTCTTTCAAATACATTAAAATACTTTGATTTTAAACACACTTCACTCATTTAAAATCAGCCATTCCTGTAATGAAACTCATCTTACTTAGACCTGCTATAGTGGTCACTTAATTCTCTTTGTCACATTTACCGGAATCCTAATAAATGCACAATGAGTTCACCAAAACACGTTTTTCCATTAATATCAGAAATGTTATACAGTTTGCAAGTGTGACCCTGAGCTTTTGATTGTCATTTTAATTCTCCATGCTCCTATACTGCCCTCTGTTCTCCATCTTCCACAATGTTCCAAAGAGTCTGATGAAAGCTAAGAAACTGTATTTTACATTTCAATAAGGCACTTTTTACAATATTTGGGTTTGCAAAATAAAGTCTTAAATTTTAAACTTAATCTGTGCACTTGTTTTCATTTGTTATGGAAGTTCTGGTCTTACTGTTCTGTTTGTTTTCTACTTTCAGTGAGCAATTGTTCATTATTTTTGCTACTCGTCATCTTTAGACACATTTTGCTTGTTTCTTCACTGGTTCTATTACCACTCCCTTTGCATTTCGCCACCCTCTTGCAAGTCTGCTTTCCTTCACCTTACAGTGATAGTGGTCTACAGCACAGAAAGTTTGCACCAGTCAAAACAACCACCTAATTCTAATCTCATTTTCCAACATTTAATCCACAACCTTGTACGCACTGACATCACCATAACAACATAAGATAAAGGAGCAGAATTAGGGCCATTTGGCCCATTGAGTCTGCTCCACCATTCAATCGTGGATGATATGTTTCTCCACTCCATTCTCTTGTCTTCTTTCAATGACCCTTGATCCTCTTACCAATCAATAACCTATCTCTGCCTTAGAAACACTCAATGACTTGGCCTCCACAGCTCTCTGTGGCAACACATTCTATAAATTAACCATTGTGAAGCAATTCCTCCTCATCTCAATTCTAAATTGTCATCCCTTCGCTCTGAGGTTATGCCTACTGGTCCTTGTCCATGTCCACTCTATCCAGGTCTCTCAGTATTCTGTAAGTTGCAATCAAATCCCCCGTCATCCTTCTAAACTCCACTGAATACAGACTCAGAATCTTCAACTGCTCCTCATATGACAAGCTCTTTCTCCTTGGAATCAATTTTGTAAACTTCCTCTGGACCCCCCCAAATGCAGTTGGACCACAGACTTATACAATACTTCCCTGCTCTTGTATTCTAGCCATCTTAAAATGAATGCTAACATTGCATTTGCCTTCCTAACTGCCAACTAAACCTGCATGTTAATCTAAGAGAGTCCTGAACTAAGACTCCCAAGTCCTTTTGTGTTTCAGATTTCTGAAGCCTTTCCCTGTTTAGAAAATAGTCTATGCTTTTATCCTTACTACTGAAATGTATAACCTCACACTTTTCCACACTGTATTCTACCTGCCACTTCTTTGGCCACACTCCTAATCCATTCAAGCCCTTCTGCAACCTCTGTGTTTCCTCAAAACTACCAGTCCCTTCATCTATCTTTGTGCCATATGCAAATTTAGCCTCAAAATCCTCATTTCCTTCATTCAGATCATTAATGTTTAACGTGAATAGTTGTGATCCCAACAAGGACCCTGCAGAACTCACTAGTCACCATCCTGAAAACAATCCTTTTATCCCCACTCTGCCTTCTGCCAGTCAGCCATTCCTATATCCAGGCTGCTACCTTGCCCCTAAAACCTTATCTTATCTTATCTGCTCTTATCTTATTTCGCAGACACCTGTGCTGCACCTTGTCAAAGCATTCTGGAAATCCAAATAGATCTGTCCATTGCTCTCCTTTGTCTAATTCGCTCATTACTTTCTCAAAGAAATCTAATAGATTTGTTAGGCATAACCCTCTGCTTGACAAAGCCATGCTGATTCAACCCTATTTTACTAAGCACTTCCAAGTAGTCCATCATCTCATCCTTAATAATGGACTCTAAAATCTTACCAGGGAACGAGGTCAGGCTAACCAGCCTATAGTTTACTGTCTTCTGCCTCCCTCCCTTCTGAAATAGGGATATTACATTTGCCATTTTCCTGTTCTCTGGCACCCTACCTGACTCCAGTGATTCCTGAAAGATCACTACCATCTACAATCTCCTCAGTTGTCTCTGTCAGAGCTCTGGGGTCTGATCTATCTGGTTCAAGTGATTTATCCACCATCAGACTTTTCAGCTTCCCCAGCATCCTCTCCTTAGTGATGGTCACGACCATTAACTCTGCCCCTGACTCTCTTGAAGTTTTATGCTACTGGTGTCTTCCACTGTGAAAACTCATGGAAGACATGTAGCATCCATGCGTCTGGCTCCTTCGCCATTTCTTTGTTCCCCATTACTATTTCTTCAGCCTCATTTTCCAGTGGTCCAATGCCCACACTTGCCAATTAGACATCAAAAAAAGACTCTTGCAATCCTCTTTCATATACTAGTTATCTTATTCTCATATTTCATATTCTCCTGATATTACTTTTTCAGTTACCTTCTGTTGGTTTCTAAAGGCTTCCTAATCCTCTAGTTTCCCAATGGTCTTCACTGCACTGTGTGCTTTCCTTTCTTTTGCATTTATGCTGTCCCTGACTTCCCTTGTCAACCATGGTTGCCTCATCCTCTCATTAGTATGCTTCTTCTTCCTTGGGATGAATTTCTGCTGTGTCTTCTGAATTGCTCCATTATCTTCCCTGATAAACTCCCCTTCCAATCAACTCTGGCCAGCTGTTCCCTCATGGTCTTTATAATTACCTTTACGTGATGGTAACACCATTACATTTGATGCCAGCTTTTCCCTCTCAAACTACAGGGTGAATTCTACCATATTGTAGCGGCTTCCCTCTGTAGCTTCCTTCACCTTAAGTCACCTAACCAAATCTGCTTCAGTACACATCACCAAATCCTAGCTTCCTTTTTAAGTTTCCCCTTGCACACGTACACTCGTCTTGAGCTTCTGCTGTTTTGAGCCCTTAGTATGTATCAATATCCAATCCTATATATCCCTCAATATTCAGGGTTCACTGGATGTTAGCCCTACCCTTTATTATTCATGGAACACGGTAGCCCGGTACTCTCCCTATTTCCTTCTTAAATGCTTCCACTGCTCTGACACAGATTCATCTCAAAGTATTTGCTCCCAGTTCAGTCTGGCCAAATCCTACTTGATCTTATTAAAACCAACATTGCCCCTAGTTTCAAACTTTGATTTCAGGCAAACCCTGTCTTTATCATAGTCATTCCATTATATTCTTCTTCCAATCTTCCTCCTTTCACTTACTTCAAACAAAATTACCTTTCCAACTTTATTCCATTTTGAAGAAACATCAGAGATATGAAACATTAATTGTTTTTCTCCTCAAGGATGCAGCCTGACTTGCTGACTATTTTCAGCATCTTTTGTATTTGTAATACTTCTATTGCCTGTCAGGATTCTCAAGTCAATGCCATCAATTAATGCATCCATGTAGCCATCCATGCTTCTAGGCCAAACAGCATGATACTCACTAACAGTGAGAGGTGGCACGGCATCAAAATGCAAATGGTTTGTGACTATATCAATACACACTCCAAAAGTGCATCTCAGGCAGCAGCTAGGACTCCAACAATGTATGGGAAATCATCATGCGAGCCTGATTCAATGGATTCATTAGACTTCCAATGTTATGTCTCAACACCAGAATGCCATATACTTTTAAGAGACATGAATGTGACATCATCACTATATCATTTCATGTAACCTGAAGGCATAAACAGCTTATACTCCATTTCACCTCAGATCACTTGAGAAATGAAACTCTCCCAAAAGCATGTTTCTCTGTTGCAAATTGATAGTTTAAAATTAGTTCAGACACTTAAGTGCCTGAAGAGTATAGTGACTGCATGTAATAGTTGTTGTCAGAAATGTCTGTTGGATTTTTTAAAAGCATGACATCTAAACACCAGTTTTTGAAGGCAAATCCACATCATGTTCACAGTAATGGCTGTCTGTAATTTAATCCAGCATTTTGTGGTAGATATTTGGAAACCTAATTGACAATCACCAGCTTTGCACAAAAGAGAAATCAGACAAAGGCAGAGTTCTTCATCTTTAAACAGCATCGGTTTCTTTGAGTACAGAGAAATGTGAAAATTTGTAGACGTGGTATTAACTACCAGGAACAAGGAGCTAATTTCTTTCAACTGGAATGTAAGTTCTCACTAAATAAAAGAAATTCCTAAAATTCCCTCAGTTAATTTCGTGGCTCAGTTTTGAGGTGAGACGTGGAGAGCTGAAAGCCTCTCCTGCTCATAGTTGAGACATAAATGTTGTTTAGCAGACCAGATCACGCAACACCGACCCTCCCCACCACCAAATTATTGTAAGGAGATAGCCTAGACCTAACTTTTACATTAATTTAAAGGCAAGTGCAGTGCTGTATTCTAGATATGATCTGATTGATCCACCATCAGGTTTTAGTCAAAACACACTTTATTCTTACAACACAGTTAAAATACAAAAAAAGGCATAACTTTACTCGACTGAAATTCCTAGTAAGATAATATATTACTTAAGCACTAATCATCAACTGTTCCAATATAGGTAGCATATCATAAACTCAGCCATAGGAAAAAATGCAATTTAGCAAGACAGTGATGATTCTTACATGCTGTCTCTCTCCAGCCCAGAAGAAACAAACAATCTGCCCCTTTTGTTTCTTTTTAAGAGGGAACCTCGCTGTCTAAAACTTCAGTCAATGAACTGGGAGTTCAAGCTTTTAACTCAGCAGCCAGCAGAAACCTTCTGAATACAAAACTAAAAGCCTTCCTGGGTCTCTGTGAGCCTTGAACCCACTCACTTATGATTCTTTTGTCTCAAAAGCCATCTATCAACTGCCCGTCTGAAGGAGACATTTCAACACCACTTTGATAATACCCCTCTGCAAGAGAAACAGCAAGGAACCCCTCTTAAATACAAATCTCCCTCAGAATCCATTGCACAGTTTTTGTTACAAGGAAGTAGCAGTTGTAATTTAGTCTGACACACATCAAGGGACACTTCCAACGTACACTAATTTAAAGACACAATCCAACATTTCCAAGGTAGAATCTCCATAATAGAAATTTCATTACAAAATGGGCTTCCAGTGGTATCGTTGCTGAATTACAACTGTTCAAACAACATTACATAGTCCTATTTTACAGATCAAGTGTATATGACCTTGATTTTAAAAAGCTCTTCATTAAGATTCAGAAAAATGTCTGAAAAGTTCACAAAGAGCAGCTCAAGCTAAGGATTAACTTCAGGATTAATGAACTCCAACTCATATTATACAGACAGCAATCCCACTGTCTTTTGTCCAATATTGTCAGATAGTGGATTGAAGGGCACACGTGTGACCTTTTTGAAGAAGAAATGGCTTCAGATAGATTCCTTTAGTCAGTCATTGCTTCTACATTAATCAAAGCCTTTAGGAAGGATTTTTTTGGCAAGAAAGAGGGCCACACCATTGACTCTTGAGGATGGATGCATACTGCGGCACGGTGGCACAGTGGTTAGCACTGCTGCCTCACAGCGTCAGAGACCCGGGTTCAGTTCCCGCCTCAGGCGACTGACTGTGTGGAGTTTGCACGTTCTCCCCGTGTCTACGTGGGTTTCCTCCGGGTGCTCCGGTTTCCTCCCACAATCCAAAGATGTGCAGGTCAGGTGAATTGGCCATGCTAAATTGCCCGTAGTGTTAGGTAAGGGGTAAATGTATGGGTGGGTTGCGCTTCGGCGGGGCGGTGTGGACTTGTTGGGCCGAAGGGCCTGTTTCCACACTGTAAGTAATCTAATCTAATCTACTAAGTTATAGTGGAAAGCTAACAATGGATTATATGGCAAATTGCTATTGGCATCAATCAATATGCATCAAATCAACCACTTCATAACAGATTTGTTAGGTTTGTCACACCGAACCAAACATGGTATACATTTTCTTTCTATCTGTAAAGCATTTGGCACTATGAGGTATTAGACACACATGTAACTCTGAAAGCCATGCCAAATACCAGAATAAAACACAAGTAACCAACAAGATGGTACAACACTATAACCAGCAAGGAAAGCTTTAAGTAGATGCACAAGTGCATACAGATAAAAATAATACACATAAAAAGCAAAAGTCAACATAGGAGCTAGTGCCAACATTTTAACACCATGTATCCTGAAAGTCATGTACCTCAGCAAATAGCCAACAAGAGACTGTTTCACAGTGCATAATGCATAGCCAATTCTGTGCATTGGCACAATCACATTAGAGTGCAAACATGCAAGACCTGATAATTTCAACTTAGTAGATGACAACTGTTCAGCACTGGTACGCAGTATGCACGGTACGCACAGATCTCAGTGTAATCACCATTAATGAGATTCAAACCATATGCAGAATGGCAAAACAGATAACCTGTGATACAATCAATGATCTCAAATATGTGAAACCCAGACCAACTTGATATGAACGGTAATTTAAGGGTGATACAATGTTGCATCTTAAGGATGGCACAGCCCCATTTATTCATCCCCTAAAGAAATCTTGTGTAAAATTGCAGGAGAATATTTTTAAAATTAGATTCCCTACAGTATTGAAACAGGCCCTTTAGCCCAACAACTCCACACCAACCCTCCGAAGAATAACCCATCCAGACCCATTCCCCTACCCTTTATATACCCCTGACTAATGCACCTAACATGGTCAATTTAGCATTAACAATTCACCTAATCTGCACATCTTTGGATTGTTGGAGAAAACAGGGAGACTGTGCAAACTCCACACAAACAGTTGCCCGAGGCTGGAATTGAACCCGGTCCCTGGCACTGTGAGGCAGCAGTGCTAACCACTGAGCCACCTTGCTGATTACAATGAATGCTATTTTCAGCTTGTTTGGGGTCTTCAATCAGATATTGTATAACAATGGACCATATTACACTGGCAAATCACTTCAATACCGGAGTACTGAATTCTGAGTGACCTGTATCACACAGTCACAACACTATCTATGCTCAAATTGACTAGCAGAGTGTTTGAGATAGCCTATCAACTCAATGATCATTAAGTATTGAGCAACAAATAAAAGATTTTCACATTGCCTTTTTACACGGCTACAGAACATCGATGACTATCCTCAGCACAAATTATGTTTCAAAGGTGAGTTGTAACTACCTTGCCCAGAAACCAAATGTCTAAACTCTTTAAAATATAGGACATTCCTCTCCAAAAGCACAGGAGAATGAAATAGATACCTAACATGTGAGCAGGTACCAAACCTAAACACTGGGCAGTGTGAGAGTCACTAATCCAAATACAAATACAGGTATATAGATACTAACACATACCAGGCTAGTTTTTGGAAGAAGAAAGAACTAGAACACGTGACAGCGGGATGTATAAGATGCACAATTCTTGGCACAGATTCATAAAGATCAAAGTCAAATACAATGACTTGCCACCTCTTGCAGAAAAGCTGTTACTGACACTGACATAGATTAGTTGAAGGTTTCAACGGCAAATGAGGAGCAGCATTACGAAGCAGATGACGTTACGGAGGTACACATGAAAATTAACACCTCACTTTCTGATGATGCTGATTGATAAGAAATAGACCACCGAAGATAGACACTTAGGGAATACCAGAAGTAATGGTGCAGGAGGAGGAAAAAAGATTATTGCAAATAATATTCTGGTTATGATGGGTAAGAATGGAACCTATATGCAAAGAACCTAATTCCTGTTTCAGGTTTGGGATCCAAATAGTTCTTAATGTCTGTAACAAATGACAAGTTGTGCAAATTTAGTGCCTCTCATATTGAATGCTTTGATGTCCATTTTGTGGTAAGGGCTTAGCATTATTTTAAGCCATACATGATCTGTTGATTGGTTTAATTATAGTGAACAGTACATAAGTATTTACAATGCAGGAGCATTTTTACAATGCCACCATCTCTGGCCCAACTTCATCCAGAATGTTTCCTTAATTTTAGTTTATGGGGTCTGCCTACACTTACCAAGGAAAGATTGATTGCTGATGGCTTCCATTATTTTGGTAAAGAATGGGTCACAGGATAGTCAAAGGATAAGCCATTGAAGAAGAGACTGACAACACCTGCTTGCAGTGCAAAAAACCTTCGTCAGCTGTTCAGAGAGTCTGGGAATAATGTCATGCCTTTTACAATCTCAGAGAGCAGCAAAGCATTTTGCAGCCACTGAAGTAAGTGTGAAGTGCAAGGTTTTCATTTGTGCCAGCCTGCCTTTTCCTATCTATTCCCTGCTTTTAGTTTCTCCCTCAGCCTGTGTCTTTCACTGGCTGTTTATTTTTAACTGTCTGACCCTCACTCCCAATACGGTTAATCCAGAAAATATATATAAAATCAAAAACAAAAACTACACAACACCAGGTTATAGTTCAACTGGTTTAATTGAAAGCACGAGCTTTTGGATTGCTGCTCCTTCGTCAGGTGGGGCAGAATCAGAAGACACAGAATTTATAGCACAAGATCCTAGATTGCTGTTACCTTTTAGAATGGAGTGCAGGTTTCAATTCATTAATATGTAAATCCCAGAATTCCTTGGGCATTCCCAAGATAACAAGGGTTTACAAAAGAAAAATGACATCCCAGCTCAGACAATGCATTAAAGGTGTTAGGTTAGAGTCTGTATGAATTCCAACCTTGAGTCTGACCTTATGATCCTGCCCACTAGCTACATGACAAAGGAGCAGCGCTCTGAAAGCCAATATTTCCAAATAAATCTGTTGGACTACAATGCGGTGTTGTGAGATTTTTAACTTTGTCCACCCCAATCCAATACCGGCACCTCCTCATTATAAAAACAAAGTGCTGGTGAAGTGTTCCAGTTTTGAGAGGAATCACTTTGGACTCGAAGTATTAACTCTGTTCTTCCCCAACAGATGATGGCACACCTGATGAGCTTCTGCAGCACGGTTTTTGTTTCAGATTTTCACCATTTGCAGTATTTTGCTTTTAATCTAGAAGACAGCTAAGAGCCACAGGTTTCCTGACTGTTAGTGAAGCTTGAGTTGCAACTTTGCCAAAGACAGAAGCTGTTGATAAGGCTGTGGGGTGACTACCCTCTTTAGGGAGATCTGTAGCTACATTAGGTAGTCATGTAGCTCTGTATGGGTACAGGTTGTGTTTTTATCAATTAGAACTTCCAAATTTTATAGTTAATTTGATGCAGTATTAAATTACTCCATACTACAATGACAATTTTGGTAGAAATTGGCCATGAGGGTTCTAAAACACTGGGTTTAGCAACTGCATAGCACTCTCCTAAAACACAATCAGCATTTTCTGCTCCTCACTAATGCTCAATGCTTTGCTAAATCCTTCAATTTACTGGACCCAGGAGAGTGTATATCTCAGCACTGGTACTTGCCAATGTAGACTGTCTGTTGTTGGATGTCATCAAGTGCTCAATGAAACTTAATAGGAAGAATTTGCTGAACAGAAGAATATTTTGACAATTCCAATTATTTAAAGAGGTATATCAAAGATGTACATAACAAGAAATACATTGAAATATTGCAATGTAACCCTTTATGACTGAATTAAAAATTAATTTTAAAAGCAAGTTAAATGGTAAAGTTGCCTCTTATACATCTCAATTAATTCAGTGCGCACTATATCGCAAAAGTGTTTCCTTAATGAGGATTCAGGATTTGTAACTTCAATGAACCCTTTTAAATCAGAGTTGTTTTTTTTTCCCTGACAAGACAGAAAATGGACAGAATAACTAAAGCAATTTTTTTCTGTAAAGTGTTCAAGACAGCAATCATCTTAGGAATGAGGATATTTCTGTGTTGCCATAGTACCTATGCTTCAATCTTTATTCAGTTAATGTCAAACATGGGAAGTACTGTTTGTAAAGATCTAGAAAAAAAAGACAATAATGAGATTGCTGAAAAATTTATCAAGATTAGAAGTTGCATAAGTTTCCTGCATATTTAATATAAAGTGTTTAATAGGTACGCATTCTAAAATTAAAGCAACTCACAGTGAAGCTGCATGGCAATGGAAGATGAACACTATCCTTACAGCTACATTCATCCAAACATCCTCCCTTTCATAAATGTAAGGGCCTGCATTATTACTTGTAGTTAAAAGTTATCAAATATACCACAATCAATAATAAAATTTATCATTCAACAAAAATTGGTCTATACCAGTTTTGTTAAACGCTGCACACATTTCATCTATAATCTTGAAACCATTCAGATCTTTTAATGGCAGTTCATCTGGTGTCTGTGAATTCCTTAGGTAATGTTCATTCTCCAAGGTGTGCTGTCCTATGATAAACACTATTGGCATGGGAACTGTTGTTTAATTCTAGTGAAAACTTTTCTTGTTCTGTACCCCAATGCCATTACACCAATTTTTGGGGGCAATCTCATCATTGTCTTTTTTCTAGATCTTTACAAACAGTACTTCCCATGTTGGGCATTAACTGAATAAAGATTAACGCATAGGTACTGTGGCAGTACAAAAATAGCACCACTCATAAAGTGATTGTTGTTTTGAACACTAGGCAGAAAAAAATTGCTGTCGTTATTCTGCCCACTTTATGCTTCCTCAGATTAAAAAGAACCAATACCATTAGCAGCAAGATTGCATAGAGATTCACAATCTGATAGCAAATTAGACAAGACTTTTGCTAGCTACTTCATGAATCCAGCAAAGTATTGCATTGCGTTCACATCTGTTGGTCAGTACAACTGTACGACAGCTCTCACTTTTTCTGCATTCCTCTGTATTAGCCAAATACTGCCCAGAATGAGATTAGAAAACTACTGTTTTCATCCTGCTTCACTTGATAGCTTTGCAAATAGGAAAGTAAGGACTTGTGTCTTAGCAAGTCATGTCAAAATTTCTTCAATGGTTAGCATGGAGTTGTGAGATGTCTTCAAAACTTCCTTTGGATCTATGCACACTCTCAGCTTTCCAGGTTTTACTCACTGTTGCTATGCTGGTAGTACAGACTGCAGGGGTTGTTACTTTGTTGATTTCTCCCTTTTCTCAGCTCTTCTATCTTGTCACTCAGGATAGATGCCTTCTCGACAGTGGTGAGCATCAGATACGCACTTAGGGCAGAATCTCTTATGCCTCAGAGGATCCTATTGCTGATGAGATCACCTTTCAGTTGTTCAAACACACAGGAATCAATTAGGTGTCTCAGCACCATCATATACATTTCCACTCACATTGAACTCATTTCATTTATATCTTTCAAGAGAATTAAAATGTATTTTCAAGACCTTCTAATTTTTTTCAGTATGACTTTTCTGCTCCTCAAAGATATCTAGGGAGCAATACAGCATGAAGTACTCTTTCCTTCAGAATAGAATTGCTTTTTTCAAAATTTCATTCATGGGATGTGGGTGTCATTGGCTGAGGACCAGCATTTATTGCCCATCCCGAATTGCTCAAGGGCAGTTAAGAGTCAACAACATTGCTGTGAATCTAGAATCAAATGTTGGCCAGACCAGGCAATTTCCTTCCCTAAAGAACAACAGTGATCCAATTGGGCATTTCTGACAATCACCAATGGTTTCAACTTCATCATTAGATTCGAACTGCACGATGTTTGTTGAATTCAAATGCTACCATCTGTCATAGAGGAAATTCAAACCTGGCTTGCCAGATGATTATCTGAATTTCTGGATTAATAGCCTAGCAATAATCCCATTAGTCCCAATAATACTGAACATTTAGTCAAGACTCTTGTTTATTTCTGTAGTCCTTTCATAATTTTGCCATTGAGACTGAAAGAAATTACAATTCTGTCTCATATCAATTTCCATTTCCACAGTACCAGGGACTGAAAAATTCACACCCATTCTGACTCACCAATGCTCAAAGTTGCAGGTTTCAGTTATAATTTTTCCTTGCTGTATGTTATAATACCCTACAGCTTTGAAAACCAACACAGTCTTTCATACAGTGTGTGCCGTGGCTATTTGTTCTAAAGTGAAAGCACCTTACAGCAGAGAACATAAAAAAAAACCTGAGCAGGAGTAGGGTATTCAGTACTTGAAGCCTGGACGGCAATTCAATATAATCATAGCTAATCATCCAAAACACTGTCCATACCATGACATCACTTCCTCCCCTATCCTTTGATCTCTTTAGTCCTAAGACCTGTATCTAATTCCTTCTTGAAAATATACTTGACCTGAACTGCTTTCTCTGGCAGAGAGTTCCACAGACTCAACACTCTCAGCATGAAGAAATTTCACCTCATCACAGTCCTAAATAACTTCATCACTTGCTTAGACTGTGAGCATTGGTTTTGGACTTCCCGATCAGAAGGAGCATTACTATAGCAATTCACAAGCATAGTGCCCTTACAAATGCTTATCTCCAAACAATGCATTCACCATGTTGCTCTTATAAATGTACAGTTAGAAATTGGCAAAATAAACATATTTAATTCACTCACTTAAACAACCTTGGTTAAACTAAATAATCTTTCTTCATCTGCTTCTATGTGTACTCACTGGTTGGGATAGTGATGAACCTTTATTCACCATGCTCTTGCCCTTATTGCATGGTGGCTCTTTCCTTTTATATAGAAATTGCTGGTGCCTCAGGAATTCAAGTGCTTGTTTATTAAATTGAGCTGTTCCATGGACAGTTATTTTCAGGTGGCCAAGCGAATTATAGCAGTAGCACTTTGAGAACACTTGGTTGCAAAGCCTCTATTCTACTACCTCTCAACACTCCTATGATCAGAGTCCTGGAGAAAATGCAAGCTCTCTGATCATTCATTTTCTGGCAAAGTCAGCTATCTAATGCGCAGGTGTGCAACACATATGAAAAGTGCCTTTCTCTGTGCAATGAATTTTGCCCATTTTATCAGCTTCCATCAAAGAACAGCAATAAATAAGGTCAAGGCATGAAGCCAGCTAAAACTGTAGATGACTACACGTGAATTTCTGCATCTTACATTAAATTAACCCTGCAACATAGCATTTATTCATCTGGTCTCAGTGTGCATATCTGCCATTTTGTAATTCCTTGTGCTGTTAAATTGGTGGAGTATAGTTCTGAATCAAAATTCAATTTAATTCAGTGTGATTTTGCAACTCAATAATAATGAACTTTGCATCAGCCGTTCAATAATTGAATAAATTCTGCAATTCTGTTTTAGTTACCACCCACTGAAACAATCTGATCTGTCCAAAGTAAGTTTGATATACACAGTGGTTAGCACTACTGCCTCACAACGCCAGGGACCCAGGTTTGATTCCAGCTGTTGGGGTGTTGCTTTGGGGTGTTGCTTTGTAGACTCTCTCCCCATGTCTGTGCGGGTTTCCACAGAGTTCTCTGGTTTCTTCCCACAGTCCAAAATTGTGCAGGTTAGCTAGATTGGCTAAGCTAAAAAAAAATCTCCCTCGTAGTGTCCAGTGATTTGCAGGATGGGTGGGTTAGCCATCATAAAAACCCATGCGGAGTTAAAGCATCAGGTGGGGGAGGTATGGTGCGTCTTGGTGGGATACTTTTTGGAGGGACTGTACAAACTTGATGGGCCAAATAGTATATCTCTGCACCATAGGGGTTCCATGATTCTTGAGTTCTATGATTCTATGATATCTACAAACACCACAATGTGGCAATATGAGATTGCAAACTATGGACAGCTTCTGAAGAAATACAGGTTCTCTAGAATTCTGCCTGGTACAAAGGAACAGTTAAAAATATTCCAGTCTTTTCTCACTTATTCTCAGGATGCTGTGTTGCTAATAGGGGCAGAACTTAATATTCAGCCCGAGATGTTTGTGAAAAGGTGGTGTTGAGGCCTCTCCTTGATACACTGCAGTCCTTTTGGTGAATCTGGTCCCATTGTACAATTAGATAAGGAGTTCCAGAATTTTAATCCATAAACAATTAAGAAATGGCAATACATGTTTAAGTTAGAGCAGTGCATATCTTGATAAGGAATCTGGTGAGGTGATATGGTCCAATTCACCTTCTGCCTTTGTTCTTTCAGATATGTATCTCCAAGTTGATCCAACAATCCCACTTCTAGAATAATTTACACTAAACTTAGAAATTGTCATTAAGAGCAATAGTGGACTTCTGTGTTGGTCTGTGGTTGTGCTTAGTAAACAATTACAGTTGTTTGTTGTCACCTTCTGCCTGTAGCTATCCCAGGAGTTTCTTCTGTCCTAACCTTTGTCATTGATGTACTTGGAAGGACTTAAAAGTTGACACTCAACCTGTGTGGCCATTTTAAAAAATATACCATCATTCCATCAAGCTCTTAAATTAACTTGACGAGGTGCTCCTGGATCAGAGGGAGGGTGCACTGCACCACAAGACCTCTTCTCCACCTCCCATTGCTTTGCATCAACTTCAACTTGCCATTTGTTTGCCCACCCTGCTAGCCATATCTTCTTCATCCAGTTACTACTTACTGCTTGCCAAACCTCAAGTGTGATATCATCTGCAAATTTTGAAACTTGATGCTGTATTCTTATATGCAACTCGTAAATATATGACTTCTTTCACTGAATGCTGGCGATTGCTGTCTGCTACCTTTCAGTTTTAAATGCAATTACTTTCTGCAATATTCTTTCTTTTCTACCTTAAGCCTATTTTACATCCAGGCTGACACTGACATTCCGAATCCACGTAGCTCAATTTTGTTAACCGCCCTTTTATATAGAACGTTGCCAAAATCTTTCTTCCAATGCATTTGTATTCACTGCAGTCTCTTCAACAAGAGGTTTGATAGGATTAGTCAAACATAACATGCCTATCAGAAAGCAACTCATTCTGGCTCTCCTTAATTAACTTCTCCAAGTGCCTTTTTTTTTGCTTACCCCAATTATTGTTTCTAAAGTCCTTCCCACTATGGGTGTCAAGCTGGCCAGCCTATAGCTACTAGTGATGCCCTTACCACTTCTTGAATGAGCATGTTACATTTGTCACTCTCCAGCCTTTGGTACCTCCGCTGTATTTAGAAACATTGGAAGATTGTGGCAAGCCTCTCACAGCTTCCTTCATCCCCAGTTCCTTTAACTGCTTTGGATGGATCTCATCCAGCTAAGGCAACTTGTTCACTCTCAGCATGATTAGCCTTTCCAACACAACCTCCTGAACACTTTTTGCCCTTTGCTTTACTTCTACTGATACTGATACCACAGAGGTATCCCATCACCAAGTCACCCTGTATTATCACATGGAGAGTCCTTGACACTGATTCAGCTCCCTCAGAACAAGCTCAAAGTAAATAGAACCTCTGATATTCCTGTTCTTATCTGTCAGCTAGGATTCCCTGATTAACAGCCCCAATCAGGGAACTCATATTCTATGAGGTGAATCTGGCTTACCTCATGACAATTACTACGTCCCTCCCCCTTTGAGTCTTCAGGCATAGTCTGCTTCTTTTTTTTGTTGCTGCTCCTGAGGTGTTTTAGCACCTCCAACTCTGTCTCTGATACAGTTGGCGTGTAACACACAGGAGCTTGCCTCTTGGGCCCAGAGCATCTAGGAAGATATTTATTGTCCTCTTCAGACAGCAAAGGCATTTAGGTGGTGAGATCCGCCATGTCAGTCTCAGAATCTGAGGTGTCTTCAACGCTTGACAGAGAACCCATGGATTTCAGAACAGTCAGGAAGGCATGGTTGAGGAGCCAGGCACATTTTTCTCCCATTTATGAGTTTGCAGCTTTCATATGGTCCACAGGCTTGTTCAGAACCATCGCACATACCCAAACTTTATATGTCACTGGACCTGACCTCATATAAACCATTCCTCATACTCATGTTGAACCATTCCTCTGGTTCCTACATCAAAGTTCAACCCCTGAAGTAAACGGTCTCTCTTGCTTAGCAGTGTCTTGTGTCAGGCATTGATGTTCCTGGACCCTCCCTCCCAGGTCCATCAAGATCAAATTTAACCTGGCATGGAGTCTTCTCCCCATTGAACTCTGTTGGAACTATCCCTATAGTTGCATGAAGGGTAGTGCCAAAATCAAATAGGAATCAGGACAGTTTAGTATCTAGTGAAGCTGTAGGCTGTTTCTTTAAGACTGCCTCCAAAGCTTGGCGTGCTCTTTCTGCCAGACAATTGAATGATGAATGGTATGGGCCTGTCTTTATATGAAGGATACCATTTGACTTTAGTCATCCACAATGACTAAGAACATTGAGCCCATGAAAGGACCTGCATATTTGAGATGTAACCGAGTCCAGGGTTTACCCAGGCATTCCCATGAATGTAGGGGAGCTGCGGATGGTAATTTTATCCTCAGTGGCACTCTGGGCACTGCCCCACCAATGCAGCTATGTGTGCATCCAATCCTGGCCAACAGACACAACCTTTCACCAACAACTTCAATTGGAACACCCCCACCCCACTCCCAATTTCCCAGGCAAAGCTCTGCTAGCAACCTTTGCTTGGAATAATCACTCTTGCTTCCCATTATAATATGCTGTCCTCTACTGTTATCTGGTCTCTCCGCTTCCAAAAAGGTTTCAATTTTTTTAAAAATCATTTGATTCCCCATCTGTCACATCATCCAAATGTCCTAGCTTTGGTTATGATGCTTCTGACCCTGGCTGAAATGTTCTTAGCCTGGATTTAAACTTCTCCATCTTAAAGTTCATCTGTTGTTCCATTACAAATTTTCCTCTTATTATTTGTTTCCATTTACCCTGATTGGTTTGAACCGTTGATGTTTTTCCTTTTCCAATTTTGAATTCCTACTTCAGCTCTATCTTTGCTGTTCTCCATAAATAAGCTGAGTTTTGTGGTGTTAAGATCACTATTTTCCAAGTGTTTCCCCACTGAAACGTGGTTCACTTGGACCATCTGATTCCCAGCACTTGATCCAGCAATATCTCCTCCCTAATTGGACCAAGAACATACTGATCAAAGGAATTCTTCAGAGCACATTTCAGAAATTCCTTACTTTTATTAGAACACTACTAAATTGGTATTTGTATCATTAAAGACCCCAATATCAACATTCTGTCCTTCCTGCGAATCCATGCAGACCTGCTCCTCCATCTTGCTCTTTCAGTATCTGGAAGCTGTTAGAATGCCTCAGTCACGTGATCATACTTTTTTTGTTTCTCAAGTCTAGCCAAAAGGAATTCTGTCCCTGTACCAGAATCCCTTCCCCAATTATCACTGTCAACTCACCTCTATGTCTTCTATTTTTTCAGAACACTTTATATTCCTGAAATATCAAATCCCAGTCTTCACAAATTTTGTGCCCGTTTCCACCTTCTCTGAGAATTTTGTTTAAATTTCTATCATGTAAATGTCCGGCAAAAAAAAAAGACAAATGTATAGAAACCTATCCTTGGCAGCTTTTAACTTCAAAAGTGATGACAAATGAGAAGTAGCAAATCGGTCTCCACTTATACACCTTGCCCAATTTTCCTCACAAATTAAATCAATGGAAAGGTGACAGATATCGTTTTCCATCACTGATGAAATTTAAACTCAGCTCCACGGTTTGTATACTAATATCAGCAAAATCAATTTCCAGCCTCCATTTATTAAATTAAATACACTGAACATTAGAGTGGCTAAGAGGAACACTGGTGGATAGCCTCAGTGGTAAAACATGAAGTGCATAATCATAAGAAATGACATTATAGTAGAGCACAACACCTCTGTGTTATTGTAACCAAATCTAAAAATGCTCATAAGGCAACAATTCAGTTTAAACAAAAATTTAGATGAATATATAATTTAACTAAAATTGTCATTTGTAATGGGACTGTGCTGAAATCCTTCTTCATAAACACTTAGTTTTTGCAAATTGTATGAATGCCTCTCTCGAGCCTTAGCTTTTTTAATATGTGAATCTGTTAGCTTTATGCCCATCTGCTGTTGCAGCTGTTTTAATTTTTGGCATGATACAAATAGTAGGAATAAATTTAACTTGGCTGTGATGGGATTTTATAAATATGTAAAGCAAGAATTTAGTGGAGATAAAAACCTAATTGAAAAATAATCTGCCTGTCTGAGTGCAAAGCTTTTGTATCCCCAAAGGCTGATCTGCACAGGTTCAATTTTTAAAAATGGATAGGGTGTCAGCATGCATACAGTACTATCCTGTCACCTTGGGGACCTCAATTCAAATCCATCCAAACTAAAATTAGATGAAATCTTCTTTTTTTTGATAGCTTTTTAGGGCTTTTAATGGAATCCATTTGAGGACTAATCCAGCTTTTATTTTGCTAACAGCATCTTCTTTATATTTTGTTACCTTATTTATGGGGAAGCCCAAATCCATAATCCGGATCAGCATTTGAATCTGTACAGGCAAACTGAATGGAATTGCTTTCCTGTATCTTGATCAGTCTGAGAAGTGTATTTTCCTTTGAAAATGTGTACTCCAGTTTTATTTTCTTGATTGTGAAAAGGTAGGAGGAAAAGATGAAAATGCATTACTGGATGTTGGAACACAGAGGGCAATGTGTGAAGATTCTTTCATGAGTCTGAGCCATTTTATGTGCCTGGGTATGAGAAAGGGTAATGGTATAAGTACAATCCCTGAGATTGGGTATTCTATTCACCAACAGCAGTGCCAACAGGGAACATTTATTCTGGCCAAATTGCAATGCGGAACAATCTGCAGGTTCCTGATATGGAAATCAATAAGCCACCAACTTGCCATCAAAACATACATGAGGATAATGTGCAAAAATTAAAGTTCCCAGTTAAACATTGATCAGGTAGGAGACTCAAAATGGAATGGAGTAAAGTTGATAACAAGAAGTCAAAAACATGCTACTGCAATTAGGAAACAGGAGAAACTGAGCTGAGGATTGAATATGCTTAAAAAATGTCAAAAGACCAAAGTTAAGGGCACAACAAGATAGATGATCTAAAGGGACAAGTGGAGACACATGGGCAAGATCTAATTGCTCTTACAGAATCATGGCATCATTGCTTTTCAATATTTAGGAATGCCAGATAAGAAAGTAAAGGAGATAATACGGCCCTGACAATATCACAGAAATCACAGAGTCCCTACAGCATGGGAGCAGACCATTCAGCCCATCAAGTCCACACCGATTCTCCGAACAGCATCCTACCCAGACTCACACCCCCCACCCTTACCCTGTAACCATGCATTTCCCATGGCTAACCCACCTAGCCTGCATGTCCCTGGGTACTATAGGCAACTTAGTCACCTAACCTGCGTATCTTTGGATGGTGGGATGAAACTGGAGCACCTGGAGTAAACCCATGCAGACATGGGGCAAATGTGCAAACGCCACACAGGCATTCGTGTGAGGGTGGAACGGAGCCTGGGTCCCTGGCATTATGAGGCAGCAGTGCTGACCACCGAGTCACTGTGTTAAGGATAGTTTTAGTACATTAATAAAGGAGGATTTCAAGTTGGAAGGACAATGTGTGGAATCTGTTTGGGTGGAACTAAGAAATAGGAAGTGGCCGCAAACAATAGTTGAAATTAATTATAGGCCACCAAATACAAAAGGCATGATATTACTCAGTAGATGACAAATGCATGCAGCGTAGGCAATGTTGTTATGACAAGTGACTTCAGATTTAGATTGGATAAACTAATTGAACATGAAAGTGGAGGTCGAATTTCTGCAACGTCTTAGGCATGGTTTTCTAGAGTAAGATACTAAGGACATGTGATCTTGGACTATGTAATAAAAGGGCTGATTAACAATCCAGTTGCAAAAGAACCTTTAGGGATAAGTGACCACAATATATTAGAATATTACATTATACAGAGGAACCTCAATTATCGAACGTTCGATTTTCGGAATTTCAGATTATACGGCAAAATCACAAGGTCCCCATGCTTGGCTAAACTATGTTATCTGGCATTTGATTAACCGAACGAAATACTCCCCACCCGTGTCCTTCAGATAATCAAGGTTCCTCTGTATTTGAAATTGAGTTAATTCATTCAGAAGCAAGGTTGTTCAATTTAAATAAGGGATATTATGAAAGCATGAGGCACAAACTGGTAAATACATTAAAAGATATGACTGTTCATAGACAATGGATAGTCTTTAATTAACTATTGTATGACTTACAGCAACTATTCATTCCTGCAAGTTGCAAAAACTCAAAAAGGTCAGTCAATCTTACCTAACAAAGGAATTTCAGGATTGTATTGAAAAGACCTGTAAAGTTGCCAGAAAAAGCAGTTAACCAGAGGATTGGGAGAATTATAGATTACAGGAGAGGAAAAGCAAGAAACGAATAAAGAAATGGAGGATACAAATTACTATTTGAAGAAAGACTATGAAAGTTTCTATAGGTAAATAAACATGAAACATTAGACTAAAGCAAATGTGTATCCATTATTAGGTAGAGTCAGTGGAATTTATAACAGGAAATAGAGAAATGACAGAGAAGCTAAATGATTACTTGTTATCTGTTTTCACCGAGGGAAGACACAAGAAATTTCCCAGAAGTAGAGATCCAAATGGCTAGGAAGAATAAAGAGTTGAAGGAAATTAACATTCCTAAGAAGTCTGTACTGAGAAATTAATGGGGCTCAATATTGATAAATCCCAGAACCTGCTATACTACATCCCAGAGTGGTGAAGGAAGTAGCTGTATAATCAATGGGTTGGTACTTAACTTCTAAAATTCTATAAATTCAGGAATAATTGGATTGGAAAGTAGCAAATATCTCCCCACTATTTTAAAAGGCAACAAAAGAAGAAACAGGGTCCTACAGACCTGTTAGCCTTATATCAGCCAGAAGGAAATGCTAGAATCCTTGATAAAGGATGTGCGTAATTAACACTTGGATAATAATGATCTGACTGGGCACAATAAGCATGAATTTGCAAATTGAAAATTGTGTTTTTTGAACTTGGAGGTTTTTGAAGCTGTTACAAGAAAAATTGATAAAGGAGAGTTCATGATGCAGTATATACAGATTATCAAAAGCCTTTTGACATGGGGAGAAAGATTAAAACATATTTAATAGGAGGTGATATACTGTCATGGATAGGACCGATGGTGGTTTAACTACACCTCAGGCCAAGGGAGAGGTTGAGAAGTTAACTTCAGCTAGTGCAGGAATTTAATCCACACTGTTGGCATCGATTTGCATCACATACTAGCCATCCAGCCAACTGAGCTAACCAGCCACTGGCGTGGATTAATGATTGGTTAACAGACAGAGAACAAATGAATGAGTCATTATCACAATGGCAGGCTGTGACTAGTGTGGTATTACAAAGATCAGTACTTAGGGCCCCAGCTGCTCACAAGATATATTAATGACTTGGATATGGTAAACAAATGTAAGATTTCCATATCTGCAAATGATATAAGGCTAACAGGCAATATTTAACAAACAAACAGAATGCTTGAGAAAATGCAGGTCTGGCAGCAGCTGTGAAGAAAGAAACAAGATTTATTGTTTCTGGTCCATTATGATTCTTCTTCAGAAGTGAAGAAACAGTCACCATTAAATCTGTTTCTCTCTCCACAGATGCCTCTCAGTCGTGATCAGTTTCTCTAGCATTCTCTTTGTTTGTTTTGGATTTCCAGCATCCACAGATTCAGAGAGGAAGTGGAACAAATGTTCACCAGAGTTGTTTCCCAGATGATGAGCCTTACCTATAAAGAGACGCTGGGAAAACTGGACCTGTGACAGTGGCAGTCAAACTCCACAGCTTTAACCTGACATAACCTCCTCCATCTTCAGCAGGCCAGGCAACAAAATAGGTTTGTGCAACCTTTCCTTCTCCAGCCAAGTTGCACAATGGTTTTCTGTATCCCATTATAGCAATTGCTCTTTTGCACAATCCTACAATCATAATAACAGCTTCATCTTCTATATCTCTTACTATACTGAGAATTATAGAATGCTTACAGGTGGTGGTAATTTGGAAGTTGTGTTCTTGCTGGTTCTCTGCAAGAGCATCTTACCTAGTGTCACTCCCTCAATTTTCCCCATTAGCCCTAAAAGTGCTATTTGATGTAGATCATTATCCAAATCTCTTTTGAAGTCTCAAGTGAATGTGACTGCTGCAAGTGTTTAGGTAATGTATTCCAAATCCTAAACACTTGCTGTGTAAAAGAGCTTCATCTTATATTCTTGTTTATTTTTCAAATCACTTTGAAATCTCTGCTTCTTAAGTTTTCTGCCTGAAAGAAGTTCCTCTTGATACATTCTGTTAAGGTCCATTGTGATTTTCAATGGCTCTACCAAATTTCCTCCTAATTTTCTCTTCTCCTAGCAGTTATTGTTTTTAATTTGGATTTCAAGTAGACCTAGCTACTCAAGACTGGACTGTCAGAAACAGCAGAACAGCTCAAAAAAAAGTCTGCAACCTCATGGCCTGATGTAACCTCCACTCTACAATTACCATGAAGTCAGGGAATCAGATTTAGTCAATGAAGAGTGGAAGGAAGCGTAATGCCAGACATAGCTAAAAACCTGTTGATGCTAGAAAAGAGAAATACTTGATTCAGGATAGCATAAACTGCAAATGGTAAGGCAGGGCTAAGTGATTCCACACCAACAGGTTAAATCTAAGCTATGTAGTCCTGCCACATCCAGTTGTGAATGAATGTGGACAACTTAACAACTTGCTGGAGAACGAAGATCCACAAATATCCCCATCCTCAATAATGAGGAAGACCAGTGCATCAGTGCAAAAGATGTTGAAGCAACAATTTTAAGAAGCAAGTGCTGAATGGATGATTCAACTTGGCTTCCTCCAAACATCCCCAGTCTCAGCTACCGCACTGACATCAAGGAACATTAAGAGGAACTAGACACTGCAAAGGCTATGGGCCCTGATAACATTCTAACAACAGTACTCAAACATGTGCCCCAGAACATATCAAGCTGTTTCAGTACAGTTATACGCCTGACAACCATCCGACAATGTGGAAACTTTCTCAGGTATATCCCATACTGAAAATACAGGACAAATCCAACCCAGCCAATTACCACTTTCAATCATCAGTAAAACTATGGAAAGTGGTCATCAACTGTGCCATCAAGCAGCACTTGCTCAGAAATAAGATGCTCACTGGCACTTATTTTGGGTCCTGCCAAAGCAATTCTCCTTCTAATCCTGACTCATTACAGCCTTGGTTCAAAGAGGGACATTAGAGTTGAATTCAAGACATGAGATGAGAATGACAATCTTTCACACCAAGGCTGCTTTTGACTGATTTTGGAGCCCCAGCAAAGCAAACATCAATGGAAATTAGGAGGAGAACCCTTCAATGGATGGAAAATGGTTGTAGCTGTTGGAGGTCAGTCACCTGACTGTAGGAGTTTCTCAGGGTAGTGTCCTTTAGGGAAGGAATGCTGTTTTCTGCAGCTGCTTCATCAATGATCTTCCCTTCATTATAAAAGTCAAAAGTAGGATGTTCGCTGATGATTGCACAATGTTCAGCATCATTCATTACCCCTCAGATATTAAAGGAAACTATGTCTCTAAATACAGCATTACCTTGACAATATCCAGGTTTGAGCTGACAAGTAGCAAGTGACATTGACATCACATCATTATCAGGCAATGGTCATCTCCAACAAAAAAAAACCCTCATCTGTTGAAACACAATTACCATCACTGAATTCTCCATTATCAACATTCAACAGAAACTGAAGTCAACTAGTGAATATAAATAATATATTTACAGGAGCAGTTCAGGGCTCGGAATTCTGCAGCAAGAGTCACATGCAGGCGTGACAATATAAGGATGCCTTATAGCTGCTTGCCTAAAGGACATTAGTAAACCAGATGGGTTTTTGCACTGATCGACAGCTTTTTATTTCAGATTTTATTGAATTCAAATTTCCACTTTCTGCCATGGTGAGATTTTAAACCCTTTTCCTGGGGTTTGTGATTATGGGTCTAGTGGTTTTACCACAATGTCACTACCTCTCCACAAGTCAGCAGTGTGATGGAATACTCTCCATTTGCCTTTATGAATGCAGTTCCAACAACACTCAAGAAGTTTGAGATCATCTAGGACAAAGCAGATTTGGCCGATATCCAATTTGTCCAGCACCAAAGACCCCCAGTAGCAGCATTGTATACCATCTACAAGATGCACTCATCAAGACCCCTTAGACAGGACATTTCAACTCTGACCACTACCATCTCACAGATATGTGAGAACATGATCTGCAAGTTCTTCTCCAATTTACTCACTATCTTAACTTGGAAATATATCACTGTTCCTTCAGTGTTGCTATATCATAATTGTAGAAATCACTTCCCAATGGCACTAAGGTTCTACCTACTCTAAATGGGCTCAATTGTTTCAAGAATGTAGCTCACTATCATCTTCTCAATAGCAACTACGGGGTGGCACGGTGGCTCATTGGTTATCAGTGTTGCCTCAAAGCACCAGGATCCCGGGTTCGATTCTAGCCTTGGGAGACTGTCTGTGTGGAGTTTGCATGTTATCCCCGTGTCTGTGTGGGTTTCCTCTGGGTGCTCCAGTTTCCTCCACAGTCCAAAGATGTGTAGGTTAGGTGGATTTGCCATGCTAAATTGCCCATAGTGTCCAGGGATGCGCACACTAGGTGGATTAACCATGGGGAATGTAGGGTTACAGGGATGGGATGGGAGTCTGGGAAGAATGTTGTTTGGAGTGTCAGTGTGGACTCAATGGGCTGAATGGCTACTTTCACACTGTAGGGATTCTATGATAACCACAGCCAACAACTGTCACATTTCAGCAATGAAAATAAAAGATGACTTTACTGTATGGGATGCGACACCAATAAAACAACACCCTTACAGACTCAACCATGGACATTTGCTGAAGTGAGGGAAGACATCATTTATGGCAGACAATGTCATTATTTAACTGATTCTTAGTGGTTGGATATCACTTACAGTAATGGTGCTGAAATCACATGGATCACAAAAATTGTGTCTTGATTATCATAAGGTTAACACTTTAATCATAATAGATTCATATATGATTCCATGACTAAGGGTTGTACTCACAGGATTGGATAAGAATAGTGTGTCACAAAAAATGATTTGTTAAAAGGATATTGGCAAGTCCCACTGACTGATATAGAGTAACAACAATTTTATCCCATCGGATAGACTTCATCAAGGTAATGAAAAATGCACCAAACAAAATTCAATGATTAATCAACAAGATCGTGAAAAGGATTATGCAATTGTTTTGTATATATAGGTGGCTTGGTTGTGTTCAGTCAAGCCTGGAAATAACATTTATATCGCTTCAACAAACTGCTTGACCAGGTAAAGGAGTTAATTTGGATATAAATTGGGCTGAAAGTGATTTTGCCAAGACAAAGTGACTTATTTGAGCCACACTGTAGCACCAAGGTAAGCCTAAGACAAAATGCAAAATTTTGCAGTATATTTGCATGGCTGGATTTTATCCAAAGTTTGTTTCAAATTTCAGCACTGTAGTGGCTCACTTGATAAATTTGTTAAGGAAAGGTAGAGATTCGAGTGGACAAATGAATATCAGAGTGGCTTTGACAACTTGAAATCTGTATTGGCTCTACACTTGCTTTATCATTACCAAATTATGACAAGCCATTTAAACTGGTTGTTGACACCAATGATTTTGGTGTTGGTGCAGCTTTGTTACAGGAGGACAAGATAGGAATTTGAGACTGTTCCATCAAAGTTGAATGTTACAATATATGATTTGGAAATCATTTATGTGGCAGGAACATTACGTCAGTATCTTGACAAGAGTAAATTTAGGTAAAAACCAATTGTGTGTGCAAAAATGGACTTGGGTAGGATATGATATTATGAAAATTCTTGAATTAATAATGTCAATATATTATCACTGCGAATGTAAAATAAAGATGTTAACAAAATATTCTGATTTTAAAAAATCTAGAATACTATTATACTGCAGGGTGTATTCCAAAGGTTGCAACTAGTTAGTGGGAAAGAGATAAACAGCAAACTTGCAAGGAAGTTACACAGAAAGGCAAAAATTATAAAACAATGACAATATAGGGCATCAATTATCTTAACATAGGCAATAATATATGCAGTACAATGGATAAAAAAGAGGCAGAGTTTCTGCAGTGCATTCAGGAGGAACTTTTGATCAGTATGCTGCCACCCTAGTGAGATAGGAGGCATTGCTGTATCTGATTGTGGGAACAGCAATAAGAGCTTTTGTAAAAAATAAATCAGGGAATATGGGCTGTGCTGGTTTGGCCAATATTTACAGTCTCTCCCTAATTATCCTTGACAAGTTTGGTGATGGGCTGTCTTCTGGAACCTCTGCAGTCCATTTGGTGACAGAGTTTTGACATCAAGTGCAATCACTCTCCCCTCACCTCACCTCTGGAATTCAGCTTTTCTGTCCATGTTTGAACTAAGGCTATAACGCAGTCAGGAACTGAGTGGCCATAGCAGAACCCAAATTGAATGCCGTTGCTCAATAAGTACAGCTTGATAGCACTGCTGACGACCTCTTCCATCCCTTTACTCATGATTGAGAGTAGATCTTTGGGGTGGTAATTGGATTTGTCCTGATTTTTGTGGACGAAACAACCTAGGAAATTTTCCACTTTGGAAAATACTGGTACATGCCAGTATCATAATGATCATAATGTTTAGATTAGCTGAAGTAAAGATTAAGGACCATTCTGGAGGATACTCAATTTATATAGCATGCAAACAGAGCAGGCCTTTCTATATTGGAATTAAAGATTGACAGACAAACTTGTATTGGAAGCATGAGCTGCCTTTACAGGTGAGATGGTTTGTGTACAATGGACTTACAACATACTGACAGAGGAAAAGGTAGGATAAACTGATCCCTCATTGTTGAAAACCATGGACAGTAAGATGAAGCAGATGAAACTTTATGTTTGACGATATCAAGTTAATAATTTACCGTGCACTGGTCTAATTTAGAAAAATTCACAATGGAAGTGAAAATGAAAATGAGTGGTAAAGACAGAAAATGAGAAGCAACTAGCTGATAACAAAACAAAATTCACAACTGCTATATGGACACATAAATAGTAAAAGTGTAGGGCAAGATGGAGATAATCAGGGATCAAAGATCACAACTATGCGGAAAGGAAGTCAGCAAGACTGAGAAATTAAATGAGTACTTTCTATTTGCCTTTACCAAGGTGTGATTAAAGTTAGTGGGAAAGAAGACAGTGTTAACACTAAATGGCCAAAATATTAATGCACAAATGATATTACAAAAGTTAGCTGTATTTAAAATTAATAATTGTCCTTAGAGGACATATTGGAGACAAGGGAGAATTCCATCTTTTACAACAATCTTTGCACAGAGAAGGAACCCAAAATACAGACATTCAATCACACATTTTTTTCAGGATTGTACTATTGATACTAAAAGACAGATGAAGGTTGTTTTGTTGTGGGAGCTGGCTGCAAGAGCATTGTTGTTTTCTAGTATTAAGCAAAAGGTCCATTTTATCATATATAGTACTTGGAGAAAGAATCAACATTGACCTGGAGCTCTGCTTCACACAGCATCAATGGCATTTTAAACCATTATAATTGAGCTGGAAGTGATGTTCATTTTGGATAAACATTCTTAAGTTGAACATTTTCTGTCTCTTCTGTAGGTGATATTCATGCCTACATGTAATTTGCTGAAGTAAGTTTGTGGTATGGTTTTGGAGGAGGGGAAAAGAATTTTGATGCCATGATATAGCTTTGTTTGATTTCAGTTTATATCAAAATAAGATTTGTGGTGCTTCAGTTTGTGAAGATCACATAGGAGTCCATGGAAGATGTTTATATCTTTCTGAGGAGAGTCAAATTTGAGGAGGATATTTCATGAGTCTTTATGGGGTCCATTAGCTCAGCCTTTGGTTGACCATGGGAAAGCGTATTTGAAGACAGTCTAAAACCAGAGACTAAGATCATTGTTGTGGTTCTGTTCGCCGAGATGGGAATTTGTGTTGCAGACATTTCGTCCCCTGTCTAGGTGACATCCTCAGTGCTTGGGAGCCTCCTGTGAAGCGCTTCTGTGATCTTTCCTCTGGCATTTGTAGTGGTTTGAACTTGCCGCTTCCGGTTGTCAGTTCCAGCTGTCCTCTGCAGTGGCTGGTATATTGGGTCCAGGTAGATGTGTTTGTTGATAGAATCTGTGGATGAGTGCCATACCTCTAGGAATTCCCTGGCTGTTCTCTGTTTGGCTTGTCCTATAATAGTAGTATTGTCCCAGTCGAACTCATGTTGCTTGTCATCCGCGTGTAGCTACTAAGGATAGCTGGTCGTGTCGTTTCATGGCTAGTTGGTGGGAGGAAACTGGGATGCAGCGAAGGGAAAGAAAAGTGACAGTGATGGGTCAAGGGAGACAAGGCAGAGTGAGACTGATTACTTCGATTGGTCAACACACTGAGGTAACTCGGTTGCCGGAGAGTTACAAAGTACAGGTAAATTAAATAAGAAGTGTTTTAAGGATAAAGCTGGGCATAGGAGTAGGATTAGGAGGAAGATCATTAATATCAAGGGAGATAGTGAAAGGATCAACAGTTATGGAAAATTGAAGGGACACCAGAGGAGAGCAAAGGCCAACTAAAGCAAAGGGACAAAAGTTGAATAGTCTAGAGTAGAGAGTGAAGGAGTCAAATGGAAAATTAACAAGCATCATCTTTCTCCTAAATTGGTTGCAAAGGAAAGCCTCACAGAGATTGTGCAAAACACATAGGAAGTGCCTGAGATCTGTCTGCACGTTTCTGTACTGTGTAAACATACTAAACTGAGGAAATTGAAACTGAAATTTAAAAATACTATTTCACAAACAGTCAGGTAAGGACTTTGCATTGAAGGGATGCACTCACTGCAAACTAAAGGCAAATAAACTCCATTAATTCAGCAAGAATATCGCAAACATGTCCCATTGTTAATTTCATTCTGGGAAGAAGATTACCTAAGACTCACTGATAGCAGTGATTAGATTAGATTACTTACAGTGTGGAAACAGGCCCTTCGGCCCAACAAGTCCACACCGACCCGCCGAAGCGCAACCCACCCATACCCCTACATTTACCCCTTTACCTAACACTACGGGCAATTTAGCATGGCCAATTCACCTGACCTGCACATCTTTGGACTGTGGGAGGAAACCGGAGGAACCAGTGATGGTGGTTCTGGGCAGCAAGTTATTGTACATACAACCACGCAGAAGCATTTTCAGGCCAATGTACCTGCAAGTTAAGGATATGGGGATGAAACCAGTATTCAGGCTCTTGATTCTAAGGTTGTAAAGCTGTGCGTAATGATGACCAAAAGTCAGATTCAGTTCATTGCTATATGCATGGAAAACAATGTGAAGGTCAAGTTTAGAAAGTGCTTGCACGCAGCATAAAGAGAAAGAGAAAAACCAGTCATGGGTCGTGGAGGATGCAACTGACCATGTCAAGGTGGCTGTAGGACAGGCTTTCATCCATCATATGAGCAGCTTGGGAAGGGCCCAATACATAGTATATATCAAGATCTCAAATAGAAAATACAGCAGGAGGAGAAGGAAAGGCCAACAGCAACAGAACCAAAGATATGAAGTTGGGGAACTGCATGTGTCCTGCTTAAGATTAGCAATGCCAATACTGCTCTGGGACGAAGCTAGGCAAACACGCAGCATGGAAGCCCTGACCTGTGAAGAATATCAAGAATGAACAAGCTGTGCCTGATGTGGAGAATCACTGTTTTCAGTGCCACAGAGCAATATACTGAATTGGGTGTACCAAACATATTGCAAATACTCCAAGATGAATGAAAGGCAGTGCTGGACTCACTGTCACATGACTAGGAATTGCATAACCTTTCATGGGTAGATCCACATCAGTGTCTTCAGAGGAAGTGCCATGAACTTTACATTAGGGATAAGAACAAAAGGAGGTTGTTTGGCTCATTGTTTCTGCACAGGCCCTCTAACATGTATGAAGACTCAGTGCTATTCACTTGCCTTTTCACCACACCACTGCATATTAAGTGATTGTTTGAATAAAAACATGCTCTCTTGAATTCTTCAATTGTACCTGCCTCCACCACACTTCCAGGCAGTGCATCCAAACTATTTACATGGCACTGGAGCAAGGATCTCCTGAGCCACAATTGGGTGCTGACTTCCAGCGCAGCCTCTGTCCAAGCTGCCTTTATCAGTTGGGGTAACCTTTTGTTGCTATCCTGAAGGGAAAAAAAAACTTCTCTCCTGGACAGCCTTCAGAAGAACTGTTAGGAATGCACTGTGAGGGCAGGGTGCTGCTTTTTTGCCTGATCTCAGAATTGTCCAGAGATGGAGGGGGTGTGTGGTGATGAGCAAAGGTTGAGTGATGTCTTCCGGTTGCAGAGATTTCAGTGTTGCCTGGGTGTCCATAACTATGGTGCTCTAATTTTGAAGCGCAGAAGGTCCTGCTGCGGGACAAAGATTGCTGTCATTTGCCTGTCAAATTTACATATAATTTAAAATGGAATTAAAGGAATGCAATCAAGCAAGAAAACCTGAACCTGAGTAGGAACACTTTCCACCTTTAGGCCCACCTCTACACTCCGTCTCAAAAAATACAAGAATCACCTAATTAGTGGAATGCCCTTCTGTTTTGCAAAGTTAAATGGCATAGTAAGTGTTGCAGATGTGGGCATAAATTTGCTAAAACAACATTAACCAGATTAAGTGTGAAGTCACCCACTTTGGACACAATCACAATTTTCTTCATGAAAAAAGCTGGGAACTGCAATGAACAGAAAGATTTTGACATTCAAATACAAAAGTCACTGCAAGCTAACAGACAGTAACTGCACACATTTTAAAAAGCTAATGGAATTTTGGCCTTCGTTTCAAATAGTTAGACACATAAAAAGCTTAGATTATATTTAAAATATGGGACATCTAGATGTAGGCACTGCAACTCACATAGGATGTGTTGGTAAGTATTAGAAGTAACAGAATCAAATAATAGATCAGCCCATAGTCTAATTCTGGGCTGAATGCTCCTCTTTGATCTCAACATTTTCTAAAGGACAGCTACAACTGCATTTAATTTGACTAACATCTGAATTCAGAAGAATTTATTTTCAATGTAAGTTAAAGCTGCTGTTTATTACATTTCAACATGTTTAATAGACAATAGAGAATAGGTGCAGGAGTAGGCAATTCTGCCCTTCGAGTCTGCACCATCATTCAATATGATCATGGCTGATCATCCTTAATCAGTATCCTGTTCCTGCCTTCTCTCCATAACCCTTGATTCCACTATCCTTGAGAGCTCTATCCAACTCTTTCTTAAATGAATCCAGAGACTGGGCCTCCACTGCCCTCTGGGGCAGAGCATTCCACACAGAGCCACAAAGAGCCAGCTGTGGGAGCCTCTCGCTGCCAACGTCGCAACCTCTTGGTAAACCGTTCCACTGTTGCAAATTACAGCCTGCTGTGAAGCTGTTATTCAGCCTCAGCGTTTCAAAACACAAGCATTTGTGGATTTACTCCTAATATTTGATAGCAGCGGACTGAAAATAAACTCCGACCCTCCGACAGTGCGGCGCTCCCTCAGCGCCGACCCTCCGACAGTGCGGCGCCCCCTCAGCGCCGACCCTCCGACAGTGCGGCGCCCCCTCAGCGCCGACCCTCCGACAGTGCGGCGCCCCCTCAGCGCCGACCCTCCGACAGTGCGGCGCCCCCTCAGCGCCGACCCTCCGACAGTGCGGCGCCCCCTCAGCGCCGACCCTCCGACAGTGCGGCGCCCCCTCAGCGCCGACCCTCCGACAGTGCGGCGCCCCCTCAGCGCCGACCCTCCGACAGTGCGGCGCCCCCTCAGCGCCGACCCTCCGACAGTGCGGCGCCCCCTCAGCGCCGACCCTCCGACAGTGCGGCGCCCCCTCAGCGCCGACCCTCCGACAGTGCGGCAATGTTATTGCTAATACCATCTTCTATATCATTAACATACATTGTAAAAAGCTGTGGTCCCAGCACTGATCCCTGTGGTACCCCACTGGTCACTGCCTGCCATTCTGAAATGGAGCCGTATCACTACTTTTTGTTTCCTATCAGCCAACCAACTTTCAATCCAAGTTAGTACTTTGCCCCCAATACCATGCACCCTAATTTTGCTCACTAACCTCCTATGTAGGACTTTATCAAAAGCTTTCTGAAAGTCCGGGTACACTACATCTACTGGCTCTCCTTCGTCCATGTTCAGAGTTACATCCTCAAAAAATTCCAGAAAATTAGTCAAGCATGATTTCCCCTTCACAAATCCATGCTGACTCTTCAAACATTTCAAAATATTTACCCTAAGAAAAAGGATTGAACACTTTAATGCAGCTTACTGGAGCATATCTATTAGTCAGCAAGCCAGCTCGTGAATGGCGCAATAAGAAGGTGGCACGGTTGCTCAGTGGTTAGCACTACTGCCTCACAGCACCAGGGATCCAGGTTCAATTCCTGCATCAGGCAACTATTTGTGTGAAGTTTGCACATTCTCCCCATGTCTGCATGGGTCCCAATCCAGGTACTCTGGTTTCCTCCCACAATCCAAAGATGTGCAGTTCAAATGAATTGGCCGTGCTAAATTGCCCATAGTGTTAGGTGCATTAGTCAGGGGTAAATAGGTCTGGGTGGGTTGCTCTTCAGAGAGTTGGTGTGGACATGTTGGGCTGTTTCCATTCTGTAAGGAATCTAATCTAAAAAGTCAAAGGATAGTTTCTATACGATAGCTGCACTTTTCCACGGAGAATGTTTAGCTACAATATCTGATGGTAACGGTGGCTGAGTTGATTTAGCATACAGCACTGAATTACATTGACTGACACTCAAAATCACTTGTTCCAAATGAAGATGTTTCATGAGCTGTTCACCAGACTGAAAAATAGATTACAGAGTGGTGGTACATCATTTACCTTATGGAGGGGATATTATGAATGAAACATTATTAGCAGATGAACCATCAAGGTCTCCCTTTAGTGCAATGGAGCAATTTTCTTTTTTTTTGAGAACACTCATCCATTATTGTCTTATTTCCTTATTCCCCAGAGTCTAGTTGCAGATGCTCAGAATGGAAGTGTGGATTATCTCTGAAGTTTTGTAGAATTTGAAACTGACCTAAGTTCACCTACGCTATGTTGTGCAATAGTGGACCAAGCCACTGTAACTGTAGTTATGATGAGGAAGCAGTATTGATGAATATACAGCTAAGGTTTCAGCACATTTTAATTCATTCAAGGCATCTGGGTATCAATAGCTAGGCCAGTATTTATTACCTATCATTTATACGGATAGTAAGAGCATAAATTGTACTGGCTGAATTAAAAATACCAGAAGTTTCCAAGCAAATATGTGGTATACTGTTGAAGCTATTAAGTTCATTCAGTGAAAAGAAAAACACAGGCCTAGATTACGCAACATCTGCTGGTGAAGTGAGCATTGAGAAGTTTAAAATAGCATGTGACCTGCACAGATTGCCAAATGGAAAGTGTACTCTGTATTCAACCAGTGCATTTGCCTGAAACAGATGCAAACATAGTGTCTATGCAAATTCGAGTCCAATGCCTTTTATTTTGCCAAATTACTTTGAAATCAAGCCCAAAATCAATTAACAATTTCTCGGGACCGTAGCAGTTTCACAAAAGGGTATGCTGAAGGCTGCCATCAAAAAGGGAAGTAAAATGTGTACTTCCTTGGATTTTATCCCTGCTCCCCATTATAATTTCAAACCATGGCATGACCCAATTATGGTCTTTCTTCCACCTGCTACCATGCCTCCAAAAAAAATCAACAAGCCTCCTTGGGCCAGTAGTCAGCCTTATTCTTGCTGAATTGTAACTGAATTCATTCTGAATTTAGACTGAACACTCCTGAATTCAGGCACAAATGGTATGTCTTCTGCTACCTCAAATCAAAGATTTCAATCTTAACATTCAACCTGCCGAAAAATAAAGTGAAGTATACTGAAAGCACATCATTCATAAAGTCTTCCCAACTGCTGCTTCATTTACTACATTAAAATGCAAGGCAGTTACTCGCACACAACTGCAACAGAAAAGCATACATTATTGTTACTTGCAGACTACCTTGACTTCGGCATAATAAATTTACCACAAATGTACTATCTCAATCAAATATTTCTTTTAGATTGTCACAATAGATCTCATAATGCTGTATACTTCATGTATTCAACTAAAGAAAATGTAGTTGCTTTGAATGGATGTACTTAGCAAGACAGAGACATATGAACTTTCTTACTTGACCTATCTTGTTGTATCCAGAAACTAAAGACATCTAAACCCAATTATCTAATCAATGAGGAGACAGGCAAAAATCAATGTAAGCCTGGATGAGTATGTGTAAACAGACAGATTTGATCACGTAGAGTTATCTTTATACTGTATTCAAGAGTAATCATTCTACATGTCCTTGCTACCTTTATATTAATTTCACACAAACTCTCCTGATTTGCTGCATAGTCATAGTGGAAGATCCATGGAAAGCCTGGACAAACCATTTTTTCTGGAGTTTCCCTGGACTTTCTGAAGCTAAATAGAACAACAAGTAAATATCCTTGAAGTTCAATCTCCTAGATTGCTCATAATTATTTCTTCCCCTTCAGTATAACTTCCCTGTTTATACCAAAGGTTGATTTTCATAAAGAGATTGTACATGTTGGTGATCACTGTCAGATAAGTTCATACGAGAACAAAATAGAATAGAATAGTCTTTATTGTAACAGATACTCAACGAGTATAGTGAAATGTTTATACGATGCCAATTACAGATCTGCCTTAGATATAAAAGTACCTAGGCACAGTTTCTTTAGTTACAAAATTTTAGACAATACAGAAATAAAATGTCCAGCATTACAGAAAAGAGTTCAGTAAATGAAATTGCACATGCCATTTTCAGTTTTCTTTTAAGGGCACTCAAAGAATTAAGTGTTGAATTAGATAGGGTTTGAACAGCAGAACATTGTGAATGCAGTTCAGAAGCTGTTTGGTTAACTCATGTTTATTAAAAACTTTAATCTTAATATGGAGAAGAAGAAAATGTTTAATTTATTATAATGCACAATTTTAGGGCATAACTTTTCTCTCCTGCCTCAAGCCATTTCCATCGGTTAAGAATTGGCACTCTACCCACAGGTACAGTAAAGTGTAAAGATCCAATCTCCTGATTAAGACAATTGCATAATAATTTACATAACTTGCAGCAAATTCAGGCAGATAGATTGACAATAGTACTATGAAGCATGAAAATTGCTCATGGCTAAAATTTAAAGAGTCAAAACAATTTAAAGTGAACTAACTTAATAGAGTGATGGAAATCTAAAAGTCTTGAGAAAGGCTTTTCATCTACTCCGTACGCAGAGGGTTAACAACTGACAGACAAAAGGAGAGAGGAAAACTTTTCCACAGACACATGTCTGAAGATAACAAATGGTGAAGCCTAGCCACCAAAATAATTTCAAAACTGAAGTGGAAATTATTCTATATGTGGTTGTGAGGAGGTGGAGGGGGAATCTCTCCTCCCAGTGAGGCATATTCAGCATTTTCATTGGATTGAAATGTACAGTTTGCAACAAGTTGACTCAAAGCACTTCTTAAACTTTGATGTTCTTTTCTATTATTTTTCCATTGATAGGTGATTACCATTTGGAAAACCATTGATATCGTAATAATTCCAATTGCACATCTATCAGAAGAAAGAAAAAAATAAGATAGCTAACACACGTCTTAAACACAATTATTGTGTCATGTCTCATAGTCAGTACATGATCATGGTATCATCATTGTATCATAGCATCTGACCTGAGGTTATAAAGGTTATAGACTCCATCTTACCTCAGGATCACCTGAAGGATTCTATACTACTCTATGCATGCTGCTGTAATACAATAATTTAACATATCCTAACACTCATAAGCTTACGAATATAATGTTTGTATGTAATAGTAAGCTGGAATAAATTTCTGTTGGTTTCTTCAAATACCGTGACATCTGGATCTACTTTGTTTTGTTAGGGGTGATAATACAATTGTTGCCCTATCAGGTAAAAGACCATGTTGGGGGCAAAATCATATCAACTTTTGCATGAATCTTTTATCATTGACACTTTAAACTTCTTTTCTATATAATGCATCCCAACAAATTGGATGCACTTTTTTTTTGCTTCATGGGATGTGGAAATTCTTTGTAAGAAAGCATTTGTTGCTCATCTCCAACTGTCTTTGAACTAGGGGCTTGTCAGACCACACCAGAGGCTAGTTCAGAGTCAATCAAATTGCTGTACATCTGGATTCACAAACGGATCATACCAGGTAAGGACAGCAGACATCTATCCTCACAGGACATCAGAAAACTAGATGGTTTTTCACAATTGATGATGGTTGCATGGTCAGCATTGCTAAGGCTAGTTTTTAATTCCAGGTTTATTACTTGAATTTAAATTGTCACGGTGGTATTTGAATCCATGACTCCAGAACATTAGCCTGGGCTACCAGTCTACTGCCTATTTGCCTATTAATTCACTGGCATTACCACTGTACCTACATTAAACCCAGTTGACCGTAGAAGCATCATAAAGTATTATGTCAGAGAATATACTGTATTTCCTTTGCATCATTTTACCTTTGCACGTCTTCAACTCTAAGGTTGCCTGCCTGAAAAGCCTGAAGAAATGCACAAAAGAGATAGAGATATCTTTGGAGGTCTCTGTCCTTTTTTTTCCCAGTACAGTCTTGAAATATTCATGGGCCCATGACAACAGGACAATCAGTACCTTGTTATCAATTTACTTCTTGCAAATTTCCAAATGGTCTACTGAAAATACTACTGATTCAGAAGCAGATGCATGGTGATCTCACATGAGATAAGGGAGATTATTAACTGGCTGTGTTTGTCAGACTTAAAATTGCATTTCACACCTGAGAACATGTCCTGATATCAGCTTCAGCAACATAGAGCTTTGACAACAATGTTTGATTTGGTTTCCAAAAACCAAGCAGCTACTGTTAAATATCCACACCATCAACTGATGGGATCTTTCCTCAATAGAGAATGGTGCATGCTGGGGTCAAAAGAGTAGTCACAATGCACGTGCACAAAACGTACGAAAACAGACTTTCACTGGGCCAGTTGGGTGGAAATAGACAATATGTCTTGAATATCCTAGGGATAAGAAAAACAACTGCACTATTCGCACTATCAATTCCATCTTGGAAACTATCTTTGTCAAATCCATAAAAAATAGGAGAAATATAACTCGTGTAAAAGCCCAAAATGCCACTTGGTGTAACCAGTCTGAATAGACAAGTTGACCAAAATCATGATATTTATAATTGTGTACACATGGTCAGAAGGAAAATGAGACTCCATCCTACAAGAATGTCTGCTCCACCCGCTGTGGGCTAGCCCAGAACAGCAAACCAAAAGCACCATATAGTGGCACCGTTGGGAGCAGGTGATGACGTTGAGGGAGGAAACTGAGTAATAGAGCCAGATAGTGCTATGAATCATTTCTGGACAATGGTGCTTTTATCAGGATTCCTTGTAGAAGGAGGGATAAAAATTCCTCAACAAGCATTGGAATATAAATATTATTTTTATCTTCTTGGTAGAGTGAACTACCCACTATGTTTGTATGACATCAGCTATCCATGTTAAGAGCTGGAAATTATGCTTGTTCGTAGTCCAACAGAAAATTAATCACTATTTTCCTTTGGAAAAGAGAAAGAAGTATAGGTATTCATTGAGGTTAAAGAGAGTCCAAGGAAATACACCCAATAATGGAAATTTGGAGCCACTTTATTCATCTGAGGCAGGTTCTTTTGCTTGGCAAAGTGGTTAGGCCTGCTGTCCTAATGAGTAGGTGACTGTCTTGACTGATTTATAAGATCAAGAAGCGCAAACATGCCAATGGAAAATTAAACCCTTTCAACCTATACCAAATATCCTTGCAAGAGAAAGCACTCAGACACTTTGGTAGATAAGCATCTCTGATAAACTATGATGTATCAGTTGGTCAAATTCTGACTGTTTTGTGAGACTTGCTAAATCTGCCAATCTGTATCTAAAGTACTACATTCAATTCTGGTCACCACATTACAGGAAAGATGTGTAGCTTTGGTGATGGTGCTGAAGAGGTTCAGCAGGATGCTGCCTGGATTAGAGGATATGAGCTATAAGGAGAGGTTATCCATGTTAAGGGCTGGAGCAGCGGAGGCTGAGGGGAGACTTAATGGAAGAATGGAGACACTTAGATAGGGTTGACAGTCCAAAAATTGTTTTCTAGAGTTGTAATGCCTAATACTATAGGAGTATGTATTTAAGGCAAGAGGGGGAAAGTTCAAAGGAGATGGGAGGGGCAACTTATTTACACAGAGAGTGGTAGGAGTCTGGAACATGCTGCCAAGGGTCGTGGTGGAGGCAGATACAACAGGGGTGTTTAAAGGACTTTTCGATAAGCACATGGATATGCAAAGAACAGAGGGATATGAACCATGTTCGGCACAACATCATGGGCCAAAGGATTCATTCCTGTGCTGTACTATTCTATATTCTAAACCTATTCAACTTGGAAAACAAAGTGGTAACATTGCAGAAAGTGTATGCATTTTACACTAAATACACAAAATACAGTCAGTTGGATGCAGATTATTCAGCAGTTTAATTTAGAGAATCTTCTCACCTAGTGATGGGTTTCAAATGCTTCACATGAGAACTAACCCTCCAAAGAAAGGCTCCTTCTAAGTTTCCAGCAAGAGGGGCACTATAGACACACAAGCCATGCTTTTTAGTCAATTAACTTTAATGCTCAGAAAATAACAGGTTGTGAATTTGCAATTTAGTACAACATTATATTGGGACCTTGAAATTCGCCTTGAGATTTCATGCCTGGCAACAGTTAATGGCATTCTGTTCATGAAGTTAAAGTAAATTTCTTGATGCAAGTTGACTTGATTAATTGTTTGGAGCTTTCAAACAGGCTTGATTGTATACAAAGTATCCATTATGGTGGTTCTGAGACATCCACAGCATAGCATAGGGATTGGGCAACTAGTCTGAGAAAACTTAGTTTTCTATTATCCAAATAAATGGCTGAATCTTTGGATGCATTTATATCAAATGGACAGAGGTCTGTTATGGATCAGAGATACTGCTGGATAGCCATTAATCTCCGTTAAATCAAATTGTTAGACTGTCAACATATTCTGCAAGCAAGATATTACAAATCACATTGAAGAGGAATGATGGTTTCTTTTAGGTTCTGACATGATTCCCTTACAGAGTATTTTATTTAGCTGAACTGATTTTAGCAAAATTGGCCCATTTTCATATTCCTGGTTATTGAAACTCCTTACATCTTTAAAAGTTTATGCAAATTAAGTGGAGGCAATATTAGAGAGAAAACAGTGGCTCTAAATTGGTCTGTGAATAGGTCAACTGTGTTAACTGTGCCTACTCAGTGCAGTCTCAAAAGTTCAAGTGTGTGTCTGACACGTACCTGAGTATTTTTGTTTCAGTTCTATTTTAATACAAAGTCTTTCTCTGATGATCGCTATTGGGGACTCTGCAAAAAAGGAAGCACTAAGTTTTTTTTAAAAAGACGGATATAGAGAATGCAAGGTACTTGCACAAGCTGTAGTTGGGGTTGTACGGTAGCTCAGTAATTAGCACTGCTGCCTCACAGCACCAGGGTCCCAGGTTCGATTCCAGCCTTGGGCAATTGTCTGTGTGGAGTTTGCACATTCTCCCCGTTGGGCGTGGGTTTCCTCCAGGTGCTCTGGTTTCCTCCCTCAGTCCAAAGATGTGCAGGTCAGGTGAATTGGCCATGCGAAATTGCCCCCAGTGTTAGATGCATTAGTCAGAGGGAAGTGGGTCTGGGTGGGTTACTCTTCAGAAGGTCGGTGTGGACTGGTTGGGCGAAGGGCCTGTTTCCACACTGTAGGTAATCTTGGCCTCTCACTTACTTTATGCCACCTTGCACAAATCAGAGTTGTGATTAAGCCTTAAAAGGTTAAATTAACCAGTATAGCCGGATTCAGATTCAGATTTTCCTTGCCTGATACATAATGTAGAAAGCTTAAGCACAACGTTGATAGCCTGGACTAGTTTTAACCTAATAAATTCAATGCAATGCTAGAATGCAATGTTATACTTTTTTCTCAACTCCTATTAGGGAATGACCAATAACTTATGGTTCACATAATCTAATATATGTAAGAAACATTGCAAATTGTTCTGGCAACCATAAATACTATGATGAATGTCAAATTGAGGACTTCTCAGAACCAAGTTAAAATAGTTCATCCCTATAATAAAGTTAAAATAATTCATCCCTATAATAAAGGTCTGATGTACAGGACAAAAGGGAATATTGCAACCAGCTACAAACTGAAAATATTGAGGAAATAGTCTAGAATATAAAACTCAAACGATGGAACTAGTTCAATAATGTCATGAATTGCACTACACAGGCAATTGTATATGCATTGTTGCTTATGCATTCATAATTTCACAGTAAAATACCAAAGTAAAAATTAAAAAGACAATCATATATCTGGTGATATGTTGCTTTCAGATGAAACTATTTTCAAACACTGGATGTTACATTGAATTGGTATGCTGTATTTTGACAGAAAACTTATGCTTAAATCCAGCTCAGGAAGATGGAAAGGTATGAACTTTTATTTTCTCCAATTTAAGGGTTTCAGAATCAACACCATCGCTGCCATAAACTGGATAATCTAATTGCACTATTAATCTCAGACCAATCTGACAGTCAGCTAGCAATATGTAATACAAGGCGCAAAGCTGTAGTGGGAGCAGTTCATTTCATATAGTGTTTCTCACCAGAGGCTGTAGAGTCCCAAAAGGTTTCAAGGAAGCCAGGCAGGTGAAAGATATACTTGATAACAGACAATGTTGAGTGGGACTAGTTCTAGCAACATGCCTGGAGACAGAAGGATCCCAGAAGGATTCAAGGTAAATCTTCTTCTGGGGGCCTGACAATTGAACTCCAAAATGAAACCCCATTCCATCAACTCACTCCACGCAATCCCAAGGATATACCACAGAAGCTGCCTCCTCCTATCCAGGGACTGAATATGTTGATTCAAGTCTGGTTATATTCATGTTCAACATAACTTTTCTTCAGAACTTTTGCTGGTATTTCAGATCTCCAGCATCCTCTATATTTTGTGCCTATTTTAGTAGTTACTTTACTCGCCTTTTCTTCCAGCAATGCCTACATTGGTGAAGTACTGCTCCTTTCACCAAGAGGATTTCCATTTGTCTTTCCATCTCATTCACCTTCAGGTGAGGAGTGTGTGGTCTGGATGGATGCTCTTCAGAAGGTCAGTGTAGACTCAATGGGCCGAATGACTTGTTTTGACTTTGTAGGGATTCTATGATGCTTCTATGTGAAAGATAATGACTGTACAGGAATGAGGCACCTCTGCACTGAAAGCAAAAGTGAGGAAGATCTTTATCAGGTGCATTAAATCTAGTTAGAATTGATATGAAAGACGTTTTACATTTATGCAATTTATCAGCAATAGTACTATATTCTATAGTAAACATGGAAATCTCAGCTGAAGCAAACTTGTTGGACATCTAGGTAATTTAGAAATACAGAACAACCTCGATTATCCGAACGAGACGGGCAGGGAGTATTTTGTTCAGATAAGTGATTGTTTGGATAACTGATCTGAGCGTAAACAAAGGAAGCCATACTGATCATAATTACATAAAAAAGCATGTTTACAGAGTCTTTATTTCATTCAATCAATAAAATGTGTACAAACACTGAATTATGCTTAAACATTCATGATATTTTATAAATAAAATCACTTTTTCACTTGAATTCATGAAATTTTCTGCTGATATTTTTCTCAGTTTCATCCTGGTCCTCGGCAGCAGTCAGCATCTTTCTGTTCGGTATCATCCTGCAGTCCAGACTAAACAAGTGTTGTCCCCTCCCCCCTCAGCAACCACCGAGGACTTCGAGAGGGAGAGGCACAAAATACGGGGGGATCATGAGAGAGGGGCAAGATTTTTTTTGCTGACTTCAGTTTCTGACCTCTTATTAACTTATTTAGGGAGGGTAATATTTTCCTCGTGTTTCCTCTCATTAAGTTTTCCTCCTGTTTATTTTCACGTATGCTGACTCACTCCCCCATCCAAAAAAAAAGTTGCATTAAATTTTCTTGTCAGCTTAAAGATATTGAATTGTTTGTTGTTTGGAAAAAAAGTAGTCATCGTGGGATGATGGGAGGAAAAAGCAACGGAAATGAAAAGTGTGAGTGTATTTTTGACTTAACTCTCTGGAGAATGAGCTGAGGAAAAAAAAATTGTTGGGTTTGCAAAACTGAGCGAGTCAATGTTGAGATTGAATTTTGCTGTTAGATCACACAGCTCAGGCTTGCACATAAGTTGTTCTTGTGAGTTCACAGTCACAAACCTTTCTCCTTGGAGAGTATAAAAAGGAGATCTTTTTTATAAAAAGTGTAAGACTTAACACTAAAGTCACGTCTCGAGTATATATTTGAAACTAATTATTTATTAAAGCATACTTGCATCTATATTCCTGTTCAAATTTACAAAATAATGCATTAAATGAATGAGGAATAGTTTTCCTACTTCAATTGAAATGCATGATCAGGACCTTGAGATTTTGTTCGGATAATCCAAAATTCGGATAATTGATAGTCGGATAACCAAGGTTGTTCTGTATACCAAATGAAAACTGATCTGCACTTTGTGACAAGGGAGATGTAAGAAGACTTTGCTCTTGAATTCTTTTATCTGTTATTCTCACAACTTTGAAGATTGACAATAACTGTGCCATCATTTTGGCTAGAAACACCAAATATGCAATAAGCTGAGAAGCTAAGCACTGAGCTCCTAGAACTTGACATTTTCTGGTGCAGGGTATCTAGATTATTTTCTTTACCTATGCCAGTGTTATGATTCCCCAGAGAGACTGAAATTCAGACAAATTAAAACCAAAACGATGACACAAGATTTCATAAGACTTTTACTATAACTAAGATTAAAATCATGATGTGGAGGAGCCAGTGTTGGACTAGGGTGGACAAAGTCAGAAGTCACACAACAGTACATTTACTTGGAAGCACTAGCTTTTGGAGCATTGCTCCTTCATCAGATGGTTGTGGAGTACAAGATCATAATACACAGAACTTATAGCAAAACATTACAGTGTCATACAGTGACATACTGAACAATGACACTGTTGGACTCTAACCTGGTGTTGTGTGATTTCTAACTAACAGATTAAAGGCGCATTGACGAAACACTATTGTTGAAAGCCACTTATATATGAAACTACAGAACTATCCCATTTTTTAATTGCTGACACAACTGAAAAACTCACTTCCTTGATAGTCTAACACTCCCTTAAGTTGACATTCACTGGAACTGCTTCAAAGTGATTCTCAGCTCCTGACATTTTATTTTTGTTCCCCTTCTCACCTCTCTAGTGACTTCTAATCCCAGAACTGTCATTCACAGTGAGGGCTTTCATAGCAATTGCTCAGCACAAGGTAGGTAAATCTCACAACCTCATTTCAAAGCCTCATAAATCTGTTCTTTTCAATCCTAGTGCGAGCTCCCATCCATACCTTGTATGGTGAACCCCCATGGAGACTTTCAGGCTCTAAACTACTCCTTCTCTTCAGATCCTGGCAGACTGAAAGTTTCAGTGATATCTTCAAAAGCCTTCACCTCTCAAACCTCATCTCTATGGCATCAAAAATTGCCCAAGCAATGTTTTGAGATAGGAAATACTAACTAGCGATCCTTGACTTTAACATTCCACATTTTGAACATCTTCCTGGGACTTTGGAGACTATCAGTTTTAATACTCAATGCAGTCTTGCTGTTGCCATTGTCTCCGAAAACCAATACCTTACAACTTCTGCCAGCAAAATGATCAACCCCCGAAACAACAATTTTATAATTCTCACAATGCTCACAGTAGCTGGGATAGCTATGCCACTGAATGTTTGATTATTACAGTACAACTGTTAGTTGAGATATATGTGACCTATAGAGAGTTGTCAAATCTCTGCTGTGATTGTTAATGAGATTAGAAAGGCAAAGTAAAAAAAAACAAACTCCAGAAGTGTCTTCTGAATTTATTTTACCCTTTAGGATTACTACTGCTCATTAATTCCTTACATTGGTGTGCACTGAGGAGGTGGAGGACAATGAGTTCCCTGCTGCCTCAAACATATTTAATTTAGGTGCTAAAATAATTACATGCTTAAGGAAGATTATGTATAGAGTAAAATTGCTGATCACACGTATTTATTTATGACTATGTGCAGTCTTCAAGCAATTTATATTAGAACTGTCCATATTTAAGAAAACGGGAAAACTGTTCGCAAGGACTCTCACAATAATAATTAACTATCCGGTCCACAGGAAATTGAAGTTTGAGGACTTAAGCTCATTAGTTTGCAAATCTTGTGCATCAGATTTTGAATGGAATGGAACGATGTAGGAAATGGAACTGGCTTCCAAATGTCTATAGTAAACCTAGATATTTAAATTGATACAACCACTTCCACTCTGTGTGGAAGCTTATTCCTACTAAAACCACAGTACATTGATGGATTCATCAATTGTAAAATAAAAGCAATTTAGAAAACACTGCCATGTTACTGGCTCAAACAGAATAATTCCAGTCAAAATGTTTGCTCTCATCTTACTTGGAAAAGATCTTTTTGGCTCAAACCAGCATTCTCAATGAAGGGAAAGGGTTTCATATTCGACTCCAGAAACTTGAGCCACTAACTCTGACCAGGATTTCAATGGAGAGAATGCTGTAATGTTGGAGATGTGATGTAAGCTGTGTGATATATGTATATTTTAATGTTATATTTTAGAGTTTGGATTTCTAAATAGCAATGTGTGGATTTGGCCTATGTATCTGAAGAGGTTTAATGATTAATTTTGAAGTATTTCAGCACTCTTGACTTCTTGGAGGCTAAAGAAAATGTGTTTATATTGATAGATTTTTACAAGCAAACAATGTAAACGGTCTTACATTAAGTTTCTAATTTAGAAAATCAAGGATTTTTTTTTTACCTTTTGGGATGGGGAAACACCCATCACTTGGGAAAATAAAAGCTTTTCAGTTTCAGTTTTGGCAGTTTCAAAAGTCTTTGTTGAAGCTGGATGCATAAAACAGTTGTTCCTGACAAAGGGAGGTAGTTTAGGACTGTTATTAGTAGCATAGAAATGATGAGTAGGCCTTTCAACACATTGAGCCTGCTCGACGGTTCAGTAAGTTCATGGGTGCTCTTCTATTACAATGCCGTATTCCCATTTTGTCCCCATACTCCCTGATGCCTTCAAAATCTAAAATGTATCTGTTATTTCATGAACATATTCAGTCTTTTTCTTGAATACATTCTGAAATTAGGTTCAGAACTAAGTTACCTCAGTATAAAGAGGTTAAAAAGTCTCAGATCAGAATTGTTTGATTATAACCCTGAAAGTTACTTGAAGCTAAGAAAGTATAACCTCATTTTCTACAAAGGCTGTCAGGTTTTCAAAAATGCAATTTGAAGCCACAGATAAATTAAGCTCTAGAGATGTAAAAGAGAAAGGAATTCTCTTTCATATAAATATTGTCAGGAAGTGTCTTTCATATTAATGGAATTGTATTTTACAATGGTTTGAAATCTTTGAAGTTCTATGTAAATAGTTTGGTTTAATCGTTTTTATCATGCTCCTTGCAAAATAAACTTCTATGTTATTGTTAAATCTGAACCTACAGCATTGCACATTTCTGTTTCTTGAAAGACCATTTCATTAAAATTTTAAAAAATCAAAATATGGCCTATGAAGTCAGATTTCAATCGAGAATCTTCTTCAATAGTAACACCAGCTAGGATCATAACACTGCCAATCCATTGAACAAGGCTCAGTTTGTCCTCAAGAAGATGAAAAAGCTCCCAAGGCACTATTTCAAAGAAGAGCAAAAGTATTCCATGGGTGGTTTCACAACAATTTCTCCCTCAATTTAACATCATGAGAATATAATTGGCTGTGCACTCATTACTAATTGTGGGAGATGGTTGTGTACAATGGCTGCCTTAGTTCTCTGTATCACAATGATAATCTGATGTCAAAATTACTTAATTGGCTTTAAAGTGCTTTGCAATCATATGGGTCATGAGAAGTGCTGTGTCATTCCCAATGGTTAACTGATGCATCACTAAAGCTAACTAGTTCCAGGTTAACACAATATCAGCTGACCTAGAAGCTAACCAGGCCAGTAGGAAGGAACATTCTACTTTTCGTCACCCTGAAGAAATAAATTTAAACACATCTTTTAGGAGTGTCTTGTGCTGTACTATTCAATACTTGCCCAGTTTATTTATCTGCAGATTGACAACAGGGTGCTATGAAGGTTATAAAATTCCAAGTTGTACATATAATGATTTAGATTTAGATTACTTACAGTGTGGAAACAGGTCCTTTGGCCCAACAAGTCCACACCAAACGATGAAGCGTAACCCACCCAGACCCATTCCCCTTTATTTACCCCTTCACCTAACACTACGGGCAATTTTGCATGGCCACTTCACCTAACCTGTACATTTTTTTGGATTGTGGGAGGAAACCGGAGCACCCGGAGGAAACCCACAGAGACACCGGGAGAATGTGCAAACTCCACACAGAATCGCCCGAGGCAGGAATTGAATCCGGGTCTCTGGCGCTGTGAGGCAGCAATGCTAACCACTGAAAACCTATACTATCCGAAACAACTGCTACTGACTAGTAAACCTGAGCCCCAGTATAATGCTCTGGGGACTTGGGTTTGTATCCCACCATGACAGATGGTGAAATCTGAATTCAATTCCTAAATCTGGAATTTAAAAATGGTCTAATGGTGACCAGGAAACCATTGTCGATTGTTGTAAATAGCCATCAGTTTTACCAATTCATTTAGAGAGGGAAATCTGCTGTGTTTGTCTGGTCTGACCAAATAAGTATCCTGATGTGGAGCAAGTTTAACTGCCCTCTTAAATGGCCTAGTATATTGTATGAAGTCAAGGTCTACAAAAAGGAATTAAACTGACATTTGGATATCAATCTAGGCACTGGAAACAGCAATGGCAAAACTGCCTTGTGGACCCCATAAAGTCCTCCTTTTTAACATCTGAGGGTTTCTGCCAAAATTAGGATAAACATCTCACAGACTAATCAAGTAACAACTTGAAACAATCATGCTCACTCAATCATATCTTAAAAACAATGTAACAGACAGCGCATCATCATCTCTGGGTATATTGATCCCATTGGTTGGACAGACCCGCCAGAATCATACAGTCATAGAGATGTACAGTATGGAAACGGATCCTTTGGTCCAACTCATCCATGCCAACCAGATATCTCAACCTAATCTAATCATTTGCCAGCACCCAACCCATACCCATCCAAACCCTTCCTATTCATATGCCCATCCTGATGCCTTTTAAACATTGCAATTGAACCAGCTTCCACCACTTCGTCTGGCAGCTCATTCCATACAAATACCACCCACTATGTGAAAAAGTTGCCCCTTAGGTCCTTTTTATACCTTTCCCTTTTCACCCTAAACCTATGCCCTCGACTTCTGGACTCCCCCAACCCAGGGAAAAGACTTTGTCTATTTACCTTATCCATGCCCCTCATGATTTTATGAACTTCTATAAAGTCACCTCTCAGCCTTCGACGCTCAGCCCCAGCCTATTCAGCCTCTCCCAGTAGCTCAAATCCTCCAACCCTGGCAACATCCTTGTAAAGCATCCTTCCGATAGGAAGGAAACCAGAATTGCATGCAATATTCCAACAGTGGCCTAACCAATGCCCTGTAAGACTGCAATATGACCTCCCAACCCCTGTACTCAATACTCTGACCAATAAAGAAAAGCATACCAAATGCCTTCTTCACTATCCTATCTATCTGCAACTCTACTTTCAAGGAACTATGAACGTGTACTCCAAGGTCTCTTTGTTCAGCAACGCTCCTCAGGACCTTACTATTAAGTGTAAAAGTCCAATTCTAATTTGCCTCAGCCTATAGGTCCTTCTGATCAAAATCCTGTTGTAATCCGAGGTAACCTTTTTCGCTGTCTACTACACCTCCAATTTTGGTGTCATCTGCAAACTTCCTGACTATACCTCCTATGTTCACATCCAAATCATTTATATAAATGAATTAGATTAGATTACATTACAGTGTAGAAACAGGCCCTTCGGCCCAACAAGTCCACACCGACCCGCCGAAGCGAAACCCACCCATACCCCTACATTTACCCCTTACCTAACACTACGGGCAATTTAGCATGGCCAATTCACCTGACCCTGCACATCTTTTGGACTGTGGGAGGAAACCGGAGCACCCGGAGGAAACCCACGCAGACACGGGGAGAACGTGCAAACTCCACACAGTCAGTCGCCTGAGGCGGGAATTGAACCCGGGTCTCAGGCGCTGTGAGGCAGCAGTGCTAACCACTGTGCCACCGTGCTGCCCAATTGATGTCATTCTCCTGCCTTTTCTCCATATCCTCACACATTAAGTGATTCCATGCATAGAAACGATGCCTCTCAAGTAGCTGCATTGAGCCTGCCTCCACCACTCTGGTAGGCAGTGCATTCCAGATCCCGACTACTTGCTGTGAGAAAATGTTTCTTCTTTCATGAAATCGCTAAATCTGTTACCTCTCATTCTTGTTCCTTCACAAGTGTCAATAGTTCCTCCTTCTCAGGATTTCCATCAAATCTTCTCCTCACCTTCTCCTCTCTAATGAAAACAGTTCCAACATTTCCAATTTATCCTCATAACCAAAGTTTCTCATCCTTGGAATCTTTCTTGTCAACCTCTCTTACAATCTCTACAATGCATTCACATCTTTCCACCTGTGTGGCACACTGTATTCTGGATGAGGTCCATTTAGTGACAAGTTCAGCATAACCTTTGCATTCTCTTGCACTCTCTATGCCTGTATTAATAAGACCTAGGACACCCAGGTTTTAACAGCTCTCTCCACCAACAAGCTCTCTTAAGATGACAGCAGAGGAGAATGCTTCAGACAGAGCTCATCCGTTTCCTTTATTTCCTCCCTTTTGCTCTTCTTTGTGCTTTTTTTGCCTCTTCCTTCTTTCTTTCCCGGCCTTGGATTCAGCGTAGACCCAGCGTGCCGGCCTCCCAGATCTGCATTGTGGTCTTGCAGCACTATGTGGCGGTCTCTCAGCCTGGCATGCTCTCTGTGTGAACTACCAATGTCAAGGTGATTCCTTGATGTGGCTAAATACTTAAGAAAGGTGCTGTTTCAGCAATAAAGTTTCAACTTTGATCTCCAGCATCTGCAGACTCACTTTCTCCTCCATGCTCTCTGTGTGAACTACCAATGTCAAGGTGATTCCTTGATGTGGCTAAATACTTAAGAAAGACTGTAATATTTGAACTTTCAGCTTTTGTTTCCTCATTTGCTTAAAACTAAGAAGGTGTCACTATTATAATTAGTGCAATGTTTAACTTTTAACTTTGATTTTTCCATATTGTTCTTAAGGTTCTGTGTCTAGGTAAATGCGACTAAGATGGTGCCTTGTGTGGCGAAATTATACACTTTTCACTATACTTAAATATTTTTGTTTTTACTTAAGTACACATGACAATAAAACTAAAATCTAAAATAATCTGTCCTGCCACCTTTTATAACTTACATGTGTATACATCCAAGTCTCTGCTCCTGTACACAGTTTAGAGCTATATAGTTTAGTTCATAATGTATCTCATGTGTTTTCTACATACATGTATCACCTCACATTTCTCTGCATTGAACTTCAACTGCCACAACCTGCCCACTCCACTATCGTATCAAAATCCTTTTGAAGATCTCCATTGCCTTCCCTAGTTTGCAATGCTCAGCATGCTCCTGCCCCACTGACAATAGATTGGTCAATCAATGCCTGATATTAACTGATTTTAATTCTAGTTACTAGTTCCAATGATCATTGTTCAGAGATCAATACAAATTGCATAAATTCAAAAATATCTCTAATATCGCTAATTTGAACTATTTGTCACACGGATCAATTCTTGATGAAACATGTTTCTGATTTCAGCGATATTGACCCATTAAAGCATCAAGTTAAGGTGATGTAAAGTGTCAATTTCCTGTAGGAAGGGGGAACAGATTACTCAAAATAGTCCTCCGATCCAATTTTGTATAGTTCCTAGCACTTACGAATAATATTAGCAAACACTTGGGTGTAAATTTGCTATCTGTCAGGTAATAACAGAAAGACAAAGGGAACTTTATTTTCATCAAGAGGAAGAATCATTAAAGAAAATGGTTGAGCAAGTGAAAGTCAATGCGGTGGGCAAGCTTTGAGATTGTTCTTTTCATTTCAAAATATGCAGTTTGCTGACATTGACAGTTGAATATAAATTACTACAAGTGCTCTACCTGCTTTTAGAAATTTACCTTATTTTGCTCACATTTGTATTGGATTTTAAGGGTTTCCATGGCTCTGATCATGGATTGCATGGCAGTGAATATATTCTAGTAGACTAACTTCATGTAGCTCTGTTTGTCTTCGTCTGAATATCCACTCCCATGTAAAATTCACATCTGTTTGATGAATATACTCTTGCCACTTTCTCCTGTACTCAAGAGAAGCAGTAGTATTTGTAGTTAGGAAGGAGTTTCTATTCAGAGTCATTAACATTGACTCCAGGCGATGTGACATCCCTGGGCTTCAGATCAAAGAGAAAAACACCTGCAATTCTTACCACACCTTCTGCAATTCAGCTTTTCTGTCCTTGTTTGAACTAAGGCTATAATGAGGTCAGGAACTGAGTGATCCTCGCAGAACTCAAGTTAAGAATCAATGAGCAAATTATCTCATCATTTTGCTGAGACTAAGAATAGACTGATGGGGCAGTAATTGTTCAGAGTTGATTTGTCCTTTTTTTTTGTGCAATGGATATACCCGGACAACGTTCACCATTATCAAGTAGATGCTAGTGTAACTGTGCTGGAACAGCTTGGCTTGAGGTGTGGAAGATACTCGAGTATGTCTTTAGCATTATTATTGTCATTATACACAGTCTTTGCAGTGTCCAATGCTCCCTGCCATTTCTTCATATCAAATTAGCTGAAAACTGGCATCTGTGATGCAGTGGACCTCTGGAGGGGGCTGAGATGGATCCACTCAGCACTTCCAGCTGAAGATTTTTGTGAAAGCTTTAGCCTTATCTTTTGCACTGATGTGCTGAGCTTTCTTATCATTGAGGATGGGAATATTTATGGAGTCTCCTCCTCAGCGAGATGTTTAATTATCTACCATCATTCACGATTGAATGTGGCAGGACTGCAGAGCTTAGACTTGATTCATTGGTTGTAGAATCACTTAACACTACCTATCACTTACTGCTTACACTATTTGGCAAACAAGTAGTCCTGTTTAGTTGCTGCACTAGGTTGACACTTCATTTTTAGGTGTACCTGGTGCTACTCCTAGCACACCTTCCTGCAATCCTCACTGAATCGGGATTGATTTCCAGACTTGACAATGACAGGTGGGGGATATGCTGGGCCATGAAGTTGCAAATTGTGCTGTAGCATGATTCTGCTTCTGTTGATAGCCCAAGTGCCTCATGGTTGCTCAGTCTTGAACAGTTAGATATGTTCAAAGTCTGTTCCATTCATCATGGTGATAGTGCCATGCAACAAATGGTGGATATTCTCAATTTGAAGATGGGACTTTGTAGTTGTCACGCTTACTGATATTGTTATGGGCACCTGTGTCAGGCAGATTGGTGAGGACGAGGTCAAATATGCCTTTCTCTCTTATTGGTTCCGTCACCACCTGCTGCAGATCTGTTCTGGCAGTTACGTCCTTTCAGAACTTGACCACCTTGATCAGTACTGCTGCTGTGGATACAGCCTTGGTGGACATTAAAAAAATTTCAGAGCAAATTTTGTGCCCTTGCCACCCTCAGTGCTTACTTCAAATGGTGTTCAATCTAGGGAAGTATTGTTTCAACAGCTGAGTGGGACCAGTGGGTGGTAATAAGCAGGAGATCCTGTTCCCATGTTTGGCTTAATATCATGAGACTTCAAGAGTCCAGAGTCAATCTTAAGGGCTCCCAGGGCAATTCACTCCCACATGTATACCATGCTGCTGCCACCTCCCACATGTATACCATGCTGCTGCCACCTCTATTGGGCCTTGATGGTAAACCAACTGACTCTAAATCAGAACATTGATATGATTCAATCCCGTCATTCTCCACAAAGCTAAGTGCCAACCTCAGAATGTATGTGCACTTGTCAACTGTGGTCCAGTTGGTGGCACTGTCACCTTTGAGCAGAAGCATCAAGTCACATTGAGCAGAAGCGTAACATCTGCACTGACATGTCCAATGTGACACTGAAGGAGTGCTATATTGCTGGAAATGCTGTCTCTAAAGTGAGATGCTAAACTGAGGCTCCACCTGTTTGTTTGGTTGAGCATCGAAGATTCTGTGGCACTATTGTGAATCACAGCATGGGACTATCCATGGTACCCTGGCCAATACCTATCTTTAAATCAGCATCATACAGTAAAGCCAGCTTCTCTCATCATTATCAATTGCTATTTTTGGGCATCTATTTTGTGCAAATTAACTGCTGCATTTTCATCAACAATGGCAACACTTCACAAAGTACTTCATTTGCTGAAGATTTGTTTTTGCCAAGTATCTTTCCTGAGAACCTGATTCCTTTTCTCTCCCAGAAAAAAGAGTTGAGTGTCTTTGGACTTCACTTCCACAAAAGGCAGAGGTAGCTAGATTCTTGATTACCAAGGGGATGGAAGATTATTGAGGATATGAAGGGATGCAGTGCTGAGGATAAAATCAGATCAGCTATGATATTATTGACTGACAGAATAAACTCGAAGGACCAATTAGCTTACTCTTGCTCCTTGTTCGTATATTCCTATTCCTATTTATATATTCAGGCTCTCTGCCTTTATTCCTGATGAAGGGCTTTTGCCCGAAACGTCGATTTCGCTGCTCCATGAATGCTGCCTGAACTGCTGTGCTCTTCCAGCACCACTAATCCAGAATCTGGTTTCCAGCATCTGCAGTCATTGTTTTTACCTCCTTTATTCCTATTTAAGATCATGCGTACATTATCATAACTGAAACATTACTGAACCTGCAAAGGATCACTTCCTTTTTAAGTATCAAAGTAATATTTTTGCTATACTTCCTTCCTTTTCCCCTCATGAATGCTCTATTCCGTTTCTATCTTGCTTTGTCTAATTCAGTCATGTACAGCAGTCTGCTTTAACAAGGACTCAGGAGTCAATAGCACTGGAGTATAGTTGGTTGAATAGTTGTCATTGCTAAGCAATAATTCATCCATAACTGTCAACCACTAGGCATATTAATACTGGAAAATCCCTTGGTACAGATGAACTGATTTTCCTGGTTCTGCCAATGACCGACTGTGAGACTGATATTTCATTTGCCGAAAATATTACGTTTCATCACATTCCTGGTGTTACTTAAATAAAAAGGGGCAGTGACAGACAGTAGCAAACATGGATTCGGGGCTTGTTTAAAGACTGGAACCATTATACAATCTCACAACTATTGCAAGCCAATGTTCCATAAAATTGTTCGGATAAAACCTTTGAAAAAACTGTCTCTGTGGACTAATATATTGACTAAGCTTTATTTCATTAAATTCAATCAGGTTTAAAATTGGTCCTAAATCTGATAATACAGGGGTTACTGCAGTTAATCTGATCATCTACATACCAAAGAGGAAGAGACAGGGAAGCCAACTTACCCATTCCTCATTCATGCTCAAAGTATCCCACCTGAAAATGTGTGAGGAAATCAGATGTTGACAAGATTTGGTCAGGTTGTGATGTTCATACAGTTGAATGTTTTCCCAACATTCTAAATGGATTGCACCATGGCTCAGTGGTTAGCGTTGCTGCCTCACAACGCTAGGGACTCAGGTTTGATTCCACCCTTTGTCAACTGTCTGAGTGGAGTTTGCTCATTCTCCCTGGGTCTGTGTGGGATTCCTCCAACACACCAAAGATGTGCAGGTTAGGTGGATTGGCCCCGCTAAATTGCCCAAGGGTCCAGGGATGTACAGGCTGGGTGGGTTAGCCATGGGAAATGCAGGAATGCAGGGATGGGGTGAGTCTGGGAGGAATGATTTTCAGAGGGTCAATGTGGACCCGATGGGCCGAATGGCTTGCTTCCACACTGTAGGGATTCTATGATTTTTGGACTTGACTATAGAAAATGGCATTTTTTTGCAAACAGCATTTCCCTGCTTGTTCTTTGTTAGCAATCAGACATCACAAAAGAACCCAATGTGAGAGTTAATATTTGGTGATATGATTTTTTTTTGATAAAAGTGATTTTACAATAGTTGATTTTAACAGTCTTCACACATTATGAGATCCCATCAATGGATGGAAATGGGATTTCCAAAGCATATTCATGACATATGAAGGAGATTCTGCTGCTGTGCTTCTACTATCCAGTACATTTGAGACTCTCCACTCGATTTATTATAACTTCTGATAGTAATATTAAATTTATGGCAAAACATTTTTCATTTGCTGACAACTTTTGATGCCATCCACATTGAAATGCAACAGCTCACCACTTGTGGTTATCATTGTAACCAAGAAGATATAAAGCAATTAATGTTCTCTCAATTTATTTGTCAGACAGTATGGCCAAATTTCCTGCAACGGCATTCTACTAGTGGAAATATGTCGAGCCTGGACGTTCATCCACCTGTTGATGGCATTTGCATCCTCAAAACGCGAGGTTAAGGGCACTGCCATTTTGTCTGGCAATTGTGACACATTTTCTTCCACTAGGGCAGGTTTTCAGGATTGGGAAGCCTAAATAGTCCCTTGAGAACTTAAATGATACAAAGACTGTTTGCTCTGAACTGTGCTGGATCACTCTGCAAATGTTTATTTCAAAAACAGGTCTCATTCATTTTAAAAAGTCCGAGGCCTTTATCAGTACTGATTACCAGGGACACAGAAAGAGTCCTTGCACTCTCACAGCATGAAAATAAATCACGCCACAAGGTATTCTAAAAGTACATTAACTTTGATCAGATTTCTGAAGGGGATCAAAAGGGAAGGAGTCAGCTGTGATGCAAGGTAATTAGACTCTCCCTAATATTCTGACGCAGACCAGGCCACAATTTTCCTCACTGATCAAGAGCCCACATATCCCACTCAGCTTCACCATATTTCTCATCCAAATTCACCCAAATTAACCAGCAATCACAAATGAACACAGGAATTCTAGCAAATTGAATTTCTGCATTAGATTTTAAAAACACTAAAAGTCCACTTCAAGATCATATTAGAGTAATTGAGTCATAGAGATGGACAGCACGGATACAGACCCTTCTGTCCAACCTGTCCATGCCGACCAGATATCCCAAACCACTCCAGTCCCACCTGCCAGCACCCGCCCCATATCCCTCCAAACCTTCCTATTCATATACCCATCCAGATGCCTTTTAAATGGTGCAATTGTAGCAGCCTCCACCACTTCCTCTGGCAGCTCATTCCACACACATACGTGAAAAAGTTGCCCCTTATGTCCACTTTATATATTTCGCCTCTCACTCTCAATCTATGCCTTCTAGTTCTGGTCTCGCCCACCCCAGGGAAAAGACTTTGTCTATTTACCCTATCCATGCCCCTGATGATTTTAGAAACCTCTATAAGATCACCCCTCAGCCTTCGACTCTCCAGGGAAAACAGCCCCAGTCTATTCAGCTTCTCCCATAGCTCAAATCCTCCAACCCTGGCCTTATCGTTGGAAATCTTTTCTGAATCCTGTCAAGTCTCACAACATCTTTCCGAAAGGAAGGAGACCAGAATTGCAAGCAATATTCCAACAGTGGCCTAACCAATGTCCTGTACAGCAGCAACATGACCTCCCAACTCCTGTACTCAATACTCTGACCAATAAAGGAAAGCATACAAAACGCCTTCTTCACTATCCTATCTACCTGCAACTCTACTTTCAAGGAGCTATGAACCTGCACTCCAAAGTCTCTTTGTTCAGCAACATTCCCCAGGACCTTACCATTAAGTGTATAAGTCCTGCTAAGATTTGCTTTCCCAAAATGCAGCACCTCGCATTTATCAAAAGTAAACTTCATTTGCCACTCCTCAGTCCATTGGCCCATTTGATCAAGATCCTGTTGTAAACTGAAGTAACCTTCTTTGCCTTCCATTATGCTTCCAATTTTTGTGTAATCTGCAAACTTACTAACTATACCTCCTATGTTTATATCCAAATCATTTATATAAATGACAAAAAGTAATGGACCCCGCACCGATCCTTATGGCACTCCACTGGTCACAGACCTCCAGTCTGAAAAACAACCCTCCACCACCACCGTCTGTCTTCTACCTTCATGCCAGTTCTGTATCTAAATGACTAGTTCTCCCTGTATTCCGTGGGGTGTAACCTTGCTAATCAATCCCTCATAGGGAACCTTGTTGTATGCCTTACTGAAGTCCATACAGATCATGTCCACCTCTCTGCCCTCATCAATCCTCTTTGTTACTTCTTCAAAATATACAATCAGGTTTGTGAGACATGATTTCACACGCACAAAGCCGTGTTGACTATCCCTAAAAAGTCCTTGCCTTTCCAAATACATGTACAGCTTGTCCCTCAGGATTCCCTCCAAAAACTTGCCCACCACTGACATCAGGCTCACTGGTCTATAGTTCCCTGGCTTATCCTTACTAACTTTCATAAACAGTGGCACCACATTCCCCAACCTCCAGTCTTCTGGCACCTCGCCTGTGACTATCGATGATACAAATATCTCAGCAAGGGGCCCAGCAATCACTTCCCTAGCTTCCCACAGAGTTCTAGGGTATACCTGATCAAGTCCTGGGGATTTATCCACTTTTGTATGTTTCAAGACATCTAGCATTTCCTCCTCTGTAATATGGACATTTTGCAAGATGTCACCACCTATTTACCCACATTCTTTATCTTCCATGTCCTTTTCCACAGTAAACACTGATGCAAAATACTCGTTTAGTATCACCCCCATCTCCTGTGGCTCCACGTAAAAGCTGCCTTGCTGATCTTTGAGGAGCCCTATTCTCTCCCTAGTTACCCTTTTGTCCTTAATGTATTTGTGAAAACCCTTTGGGTTCTCCTTAATCCTATTTGCCAAAGCTATCTCATGTCCCCTTTTTGCTCTCCTGATTTTCCTCTTAAGTATACTCCTACTGCCTTTCTACTCTTCTATGGATTCATTCGATCTAACTTGTCTATACCTGACATATGCTTCCTTCTTTTTCTTCACCAAATCCTTAATTTCTTTAGTCATCCAGCATTCCCTACATTTACCAGCCTTTCCTTTCACCCTGACAGGAATATACAGACTGTGGACTCTCATTATCTCATTTTTCAAGGTGTTCCATTTTCTACCTGGCTCTTAACCTGCGAATATCTACCCCCAACCAGCTTTTGAAAGTTCTTGCCCAATATCATCAAAATTAACCTTCCTCCAATTTGATCTGGTCTATCCTTTTCCATCACTATTTTAAAACTAATAGAATTATGGTCACTGGCCTCAAAGTGCTCCCCCACTGACACCTCAGTCATCTGCCCTGCCTTATTTCCCAAGAGTAAGTCAAGTTTTGCACCTTCTCTAGTAGGTACATCCACATACTGAATCAGAAAATTTTATTGTACACTCTTAACAAATTCCTCTCCAAATAACTTGCCTGGATGTATTTCCCCAAGTACAGCCGCAATGCTATCCCTTAACAAAAGCACCCCTCCCCCGCCTCTTTTGCCTCCCTTTCTATTGTTCCTATAGCATTCGTATCCTGGAACAGTAAGATGCCAGTCCTGTCCATCCCTGAGCCACGTTTCTGTAATTGCTTTGATATCTTAGTCCCATGTTCCTAACCATGTTAAATCACCATTGTGAATATTGACCAGTCCGAGGTCTTTATTGAGGGGATTTCCAAAATTAAGCAAGTTCGTTTGGTCACAAGAATAGGACTAGGCACATTTTCAAAGATTTTGAATATAATTTTTAATTTCCTAAAAGAATATCTAATAAACATATTTAGCAAAGTTGCTGTACATTTGATTTAAATTAACTTTCAGTCAAATAAAATAGGGCTACACTTGATAGTAGACTAGGCTCTGATTAAAAGTGTTTATTTTTTGTGATAAACACACTTTCAGCAGCATTCTACAAAATGCCTGATTGCACTGGCCCATTGCAGATATTAGTTTGCATATCAGAGATATGCAAACAGTTGAGGAAAAACTTCTCAAATTAAACAATTTCAGGCATGAGTTTTCACAGAGATCACCAACTGCACATGATGCAATCTTCTACCTACCCCATAAGTTGCTTAATACATCAGCTTTCGAACCTGTTGAATTTGGTTGCTGAAAATATAACTAACATTAAAAACCTTAGTTCAGGAGAGCTCTTAGGTACTTATGGTTGAAACGTGTACATCATTTTTTTTTAAAAAAATCAATTACATACAGGAATAGATATACACTGAGATGTAGATTTAGTTCTGAAATGCAAGAAATTGGTGAAATCCCTCAGCAACTGATTCCAGTGCAATATTTCACTTCAGTGCTCCACTGAATTAATCTATCTCCAGACAGAAAAAATAGAATTTAGCCTCTTATGTTTTTTTTAATTTACTAGATCGATTGGAATACATAACACTTGTTAGTGATTTTAAGAAAGCCACTGTGTAGCCACCGAACCATTACTAATTAGCCTGTGCAATTAATTACATGCAAACGATCTGTTCGTTTCTCTCATTAAGTACAAGCACTTTATAATTAGAAATGAATTTAAATGTAATAGCCATGCATTAATTCCATGAGACAGCAAACATGTGACAAATCCCTGTTCAATAACATTCTCTAGAAATACTAGTAAATGAATAGATCAATATAAAGTCACTGTCCACAAATTTTTCTTAATAAAGTCACTGTCCACTCTCTTAATTCAGAGTGATCCAACTGAAAATTGTCACAAACCACTGGAAGTACAACTGGCACTGAGAACATCTGGTTAAAATGTATTTTTGAGGGAAGCGATGGTATAGTGGCTTTGTGACTATTGCTAAATTATTAATCCAGAGACCCAGGTAATGATTTGGGGACCTGGGTTTGAATCCTGCCCTAGCAGCTGTGAAATGATTTAAATGAAAACAAATCTACTAGTTTTTGAAATGGAGGTACTGGGGAGTTGGGAGCCACTGTCAGTCAAGAACAGCAGTGTTGATTGAGCAGGATCCTCAGATAATTTGGACCTCAAATATGGTTTAACAAGGGCTTTGATAAGGAAGTCAAAGTCGTTTTACCTCCAAGCGAAAACAAGTCAGTAGCTCGTGGAAGGACACAAACATCTTACAAATTAGGAGCAGAAGTAGGTCACTTCACCCCTTGTACCTAGCCCACCAATCATTATGATTGTGGCTGATCTCAATATTCTCACCTACTCTGACTATCTTCCATCCCTTTGCTCATCGAGAATCTAGCTATCTCTGCCTTAAATGTAACTTATTACCTTTCCAGGAAGAGAGTTCCAAAACCTGACCACTCACAGAGAAAACATTTCTCAGCTGTCTCATTTGGGGCAGCCCAGTAGCTCAGTGGTTAGCACTGCTGCCTAACAGCACCAGAGATCTGGGTTTGATGCCAGCCTCGGTTGACTGATGTGTGGAGTTTGCACATTCTCCCAGTGTTGGCGTGGGTTTCCTCTGGGTGATCCTGTTTCCTCCCACAGTCCAAAGATGCACAGTTTAGGTAGATTGGCCATGTTAAATGCAAGGTTACAGGGATAGAGTGGATACTTTTTGGAGGTCTGGTGTCGACTTGATGGGTCAAATGGCTTGTTTCCACACTACTGGGATTCTATGTCTTAAATGAGATAATCCTTATTTTAAACAGTGACCTCTAGTCATCAGTCCTTTAAAAGTAAGACAAAGTATTTCCTTTGATAGGACATGATAAGCCAGAGTGTAACTCTGGGCCTCTCCTCTACCCCTCCTATAAGACATCTTGTTATTTTACAAGGATTACGATCTAACTTCAGTTTAGGCAGTATATACCTGTATGTCTTTACTGAGGCTAGAAATAATGGAAGGTTTACAGAGGATAGATAGGAAGAAATTGTTCTCATTGGAAAAAAAGACATCAAATTAAGGTGGATAACAAAAGAACCAATGATCACATAAAACATTGTCATACAGAATGGTTTGGATCTTGATCGCACTGAGGATGTCAATTGTCAACTTCAAAATGGAATTGAATAATTATCCAACGAGAAAAAAGTTGCAAGCCTAAGGAGATGGCTGAGAATACTCCAGTCTGGATAACATCTTCAGACCAGACTGGCATGGTCTGGTGTTGTGGCCTCACTCGCTCGTCCTTAAATAATAAGTCCCACCCTGTTTGGCAGGATGTACACGTCCCCATCCACAAAGTGGGATTACTGATTTCCCCATATCTCATGCAAATATAAGGAACTGTGCAAGGAAGCCACAGATTGACAATACTTGTTCAGGTGCACACCGGTCAAATATGACACCGGTCAATTCTGAGATATCCAGACAGCAGTGAGTTGCTCTGGGAATAGCGTAAGGTAAAATAGGGCAGAAATTGGATGAGTAGTGGGTTTGGTTACATATGATGAGAAAATGCACTTGGCCTCACATCATGAGTCACTCTAACAAACTCAACCTATCTCACACTTAGCCAGGAAACTATGAGGTTTAGCCTAGTGTGCCTGGCAAGTAACAGCAAAAACAACAGCTTATTTTTATAATGTGTGTTTTAATGCGATAAAATGTTCCAATCACTTCACAGGAGCTCTATGATCAAAGTATGATACTAAGCCATAGGAAATATTGGTCTGATGTAAAACACCTGACCAATGAGATAGATGTTAATGAATGTCTTAAAGAAGGAAAACAAGATAGCAAGGCAGAGGGATGTGAGGGCAACATTTCTTCATGAGACTAAAAACATTAATTCTGTTTCTTTTTCTACAGACCTGCTGCCAGACCTGCTGACTTTCTCCAGCAGTTTCTACTTTTGTTTCAGATCTTCAGCATCTGCAGTTCTTTGTTTTATTGAAGAAAATGATGGCCGGATCCAGGAAATGGCAATAGGCAAATTCAAGGTTATTTCATCTGTTTATTATTCAAAATATTTGACTGATCACAGCTGGCTACACAGTACACAGGATTGTTATTGTGCATTCACACAAAGATAATACTGGTCTATCCTAGCATTGGCATGACTGGAACTGAGCAGATTTTAGGGACGTACACTATTTTGTTGAAGATTCTATGTACAGGATTAGGTTGATTGGAAGCTGATGCCAAATGAGAATCAATAGCTATCTTTGAAGCAAAATAGTTGGAATTTTATCTGAGAAATGTTTAAACATTGAAAACTTTGAGCTACAAATTATTACCATATGCATTCAATGGATTGTCAAATGAAATCATGAGTTCTACATTTGGCGGATCTATTTGATACATAATTTTAATGTATGAATAAATAATGATTTGTCTATTAATTAATATTTAGTTTACATAGATTTTGGTTTGATTGTTAACAATTAAAAGGTAAACATGCCTTTACATTTTCATTGATGTAGTTCAGTAAATTTAGTTCTTCTGATTTGAAGAACTGATCATCTCCAGTACAGCTGAGATGACTGAAGTCATGGTGAAACACAGGGAGGAAACTGAAGGGGACGTCTGAAGGCATGGTGAAATTTTTGATATTGGAGGAGCACCAGTAGTACTTAGCAAATCGTTGGAAGTGTAAATCAACTAGCCCCCTAGATTGTTAAAAGCGGAAAGGTTGATTTTAATTTTTTTAAAATGCCCTACATTCTTTTACATTAAATTGGAAAGTAGCTCAGAAAACTCCTTTGTTTAAAAAGGTAAAAAGGGAAGAAAACTAAAGCAGCAAACTATAGAAGACTTAGTTCAAGATCTGGCATAAGGAAAATGTTAGAAGCTATTACTAAAGACATCATTACAGGGCATTTGGATAAATTCAAGGTAATCAGGCAGAGTAAACATGGTGTTATGAAAGGGAAAGCATGCAAACATATTGGATTCTTGAAGTAGTATATGTTATAAATAAAGCAGAGCCTGTGGAAGCACTGTACGTAGATTTTCAAAAGCCATTTGATAAGCTTCCATAGCAAAGGTTATTGTGGAATGTTGTGTGAGTAACATAATGGCATGGATAGGTGATTGACTAGCTAACAGGAAAAAAAGAAGAGGAAAACTGGATAATTTTCTGGTTGGCGAGAGGTAATGAGTTCAGTCAGAGGGATTGGTGTTGAGGCCTCAACTCTTAATAATTTATATAAATGACTTGAATGAAGAGACTTCGAGGAGAAAGTGAGGACTGCAGATGCTGGAGATCAGAGCTGAAAATGTGTTGCTGGAAAAGCGCAGCAGGTCAGGCAGCATCCAAGGAGTTCGAGGGATTTCACTGAGACAAGGTGGGGGGAGGGGAAATGAGGAAACTGGAGAAATCTGAGTTCATCTCGCCTAGGAACACTCCAACTACAAGGGATGAACTCAGATTTCTCCATTTTCCTCACTTCCCCTCCCCCCACCTTGTCTCAGTCAAATCCCTCGAACTCAGCACCGCCTTCCTAACCTGCAATCTTCTTCCTGACCACTCCACCCCCACCCCACTCCGGCCTATCGCCCTCACCTTGACCTCCTTCCACCTATCGCATTTCCAACGCCCCTCCCCCATGTCCCTCCTCCCTACCTTTTATCTTAGCCTGCTGGACACACTTTCCTTATTCCTGAAGAAGGGCTCATGCCCGAAACGTCGATTCTCCTGCTCCTTGGATGCTGCCTGACCTGCTGCGCTTTTCCAGCAACACATTTTCAGCTTTGAATGAAGAGACTGAAAGGTATGGTTGATAAAATGACCAATGATAAAGATTCATCGGCAAGTAAATTGTGAACACAAGGAAGCTACAAAAGGATACAGATATGTTAGGTCAGTGGGCAAAGAACTGGTAAATAGAGTATAATGTGGAAAATTGTGAAATTGTTCATTTTGACATGAAGAATTACATCATATTATGTAAATGGTGAGCAATTACAAGCTTTGAATTACAGAGGGATCTGGTTCTTCAAGTACATGAATTGCAAAGGTTTAGTTAGCAAATACAGCAACTAATAAGGCAAGTTAATAGAATGTTACCATGTATTGCGAGATGGAATTGAATATAAAAGGGGGCTATGCTTCATTTATGCAAGGCATTGGTGAAACCACATCTGCAGCACCATAGACAGTACTGGTTGCTATTTAAGAAAGGATGTAACATTAATGGAGGCAGCTCAGGGACGTTTTATGAGATTAATACCTGAAATGGAGTGGAGTGGGGAGTGGGAGGCAGGCAAGGTTAAACAGAGGTTAGACTTGTATCCACCAGCATTTAGAAGAACAAGAGATGACTTAGAGTCATACAGCACAGAAACTGACTCTCCAGTCCAACCAGTCCAAGCCAGACACAAACCCAAACTAAATTTGTCCTACCTGTCTGCTCCTGGTCCCGATCTCTCCAAACGTTTTCTGTTTATGTACGTATCTAAATGTTTTTTAAATGCTGTAATTGTAATCATATCCACCACTTTCTCAGGAAGTGCATTCCATACACAAACCATCCTCTGCTTAAAAAATAAATTGCTCTTCAAGTCTTTTTTTTAAGTTGTTCTCCTCGCACCTTAAAAATGTGCCCCTACTTTTGAAATGCCCCATCCTAGGGAAAAAAAACAACACCATTAACTCTATCTATACCGCTCATTATTTTATAAACTTTTTTAAGGTTGCCTGTCAACCTTCTAAACTCCAGCGAAAAAGGTCCATGCCTATCCAGCCTTTCTTTATAAATCAAACCTATAACCAGCAACATCCTGGTCAATATATTCTGAACCCTCTCCAGCTTGGTAATATCCTTCCAATCAGGACTGGACACTGTATTCCAGAAGGGGCCACACCAATGTCCTGGACAACCTCAAGATGATTTCCCAACTCTTATACTCAAGGACTATTATTAGAGTTATGTGTGAGAATAATAGGGTAGTCATGGTCAGGGATTTTAACTTGCCAAATATAGACTGGGACTGCCATAGTGTTAAGGGCTTGGATGGAGAGGAATTTGTTAAGAGTGCACAAGAAAATCTTTTGATCTGGTACTTGGATGTACCTACTAGGTGATTCAGTATATGGATGGACCTACGAGAGAAGGTGCAAAACTTGACCTACTATTAGGAAATAAGGCATGGCAGGTGACTGAATTGTCATTGTGGGAGCGCTTCGGGCCAGTGACCCATAATTCTAATAGTTTCAAAATAGTGATGGAAAAGGATAGACCAGGTTTAAAAGTTAAAGTTCTAAATTGGAGGAAGACTAATTTTGATGGTATTAGGCGAGATCTTTTCAAAGTTAATTGGGTGGGGATGTTTGCAGGTAAAGGGACTGCTGAAAAATGGGAAACCTTCAAAAATGAGATAACGAGAGTTCAGAGATGATATATTCCTGTCGGGTGAAGGGTTAGGCTGGTAGACATAGGGAATGCTGCATGTCTAGAGAAATTGAGGTTTGGTCAAGGGAAAAAAGGAAGCATATGTCACATGTAGACAGCAGAGATCGTGTGAATCCTTAGAAGAACATAAAGATAGTAGAAGTATACTTAAGAAGGAAATCAGGAGGGGAAAAAAGGGACAAGAAATAGCTTTGGCAAATAGGGTTAAGGAGAATTCAAAGCGATTCTACAAATACATTAAGGACAAAAGAGTAACTAGGGAGAGAATAAGACCCTTTGAAGATCAGCAAAGCTGCCTACATGTGAAACTGCAGGAGATGGGTGAGATACATCCATGTATGAAGAAGGATATGGACGATATAAAACATGGGGAAATAAATAGCGACATCTTGAAAATTATCTTTATTAGAGGGGAGGTAGTGCTGGACTTCTTAAGACACATAAAGGTGGATAAATCCTCAGAACCTGATCAGGTGCACCTTCAAATTCTGAGGAAAGTGAGGGAAGGGAATGCTGGGCCCCTTGTTGAGATGTTTGTATTACTGATAGCCACAGATGTGGTGTAGGAAAATTGGAGATTGGTTAATGTGGTATCACTATTTAAGAAGGGTGGTAAGTAAAAGCCAGGGAACTATAGACCAGTGAGCCTGACATCGATGTGGGGAAGGTGTTGGAGGGAATCCTGAGGGACAGGATTTACATGTATTTGGAAAGGCAAGGAATGATTGGGCATAGTCAACATGGCTTTGTATTTGGGAACTCATGTCTCACTAACTTGATTGTGTTTTTTTGAAGAAGTAACAAAGAGGATTGATGAAGGCAGATGGACATGTTCTATATGGACTTCAGTAAGGCGCTTGAAAAGGTTCCTCAAAGTAGACTGGTTAGCAAGGTTAGATCATATGGAATACAGGAAGAACTAGCCATTTGGTTACAGAACTGATTGAAGATAGAAGACAGAGGATTGTGGTGAACGGTTGTTTTTCAGACTGGAGGCCTGTGACCAGCTGTGTGCTTTAAGCATCGGTGCTGGGTCCCCACTGCTTTTCATCATTTATATAAATGATTTGGATGTGAATATAAGAGGCATGTTTAGTAAATTTACAGATGACACCAAAATTGGAGGTGTAGTGGACTTTGAGAAAGGTCACCTCAGAGTACAACAGGATCTTGATCAGACAGGCCAATGGGCTAAAGGGTGGCAGATGGGGTTTAATTTAGATAAATGTGAGGTGCTGCATTTTGGAAAGACAAATCAAAGCAGGACTTATACACAATGTAAGTCCTGGGCAGTGTTTCTGAACAAAAAGACCTTGGAGTGCAGGTTCATTGTTCCTTGAAAGTCGAGTCGCAGGTTGATAGGATAATGAAGGCGGCGTTTGGTTTGCTTTCCTTTACTTGTCAGTGCACTGACTATAGGAGTTGGAAGGTCATGTTGTGGCTGTACAGGACATTGGTTAGGCCACTTGTGGAATATTGCCTGCAATTCTGGTCTCCCTCCTACAGGAACGATGTTGTGAAACTTGAAAGGATTCAGAAAAGATTTACAAGGATGTTGCCAGGGTTGGAGTGTTTGAGCGACAGGGAGAGGCAGGATAGGTGGGCGCTATTTTCTGTGAAGGGTTGGAGGCTAAGTGGTGAGCATATAGAGATTTATAAAATCATGAGGGGCATGGATAGGGTAAATAGGCAAGGTCTTTTCCCCAAGGTGGGAGAATCCATAAGTAAAGGGCGTAGGTTTAAGGTGAGAGGGACAACATATAAATGGACCTAAAGGGCACCTTTTTTACATAGAGGGTGGTGTGTGTATGGAATGAGCCACCAGAGGGAATGGTGGAGGCTGGTATGATTACAACATTTAAAAGGCATATGAATAGGAAGAGTTTAGATGGATATGGGCCAAATACTGGCAAATGGTACTAGATTTATGTCGGATATCTGGTCAGCATGGATGAGTTGGAACAAATAGTCTGTTTCTGTGCTGTATATCTCTACGACTCTGTAACAGTGAAATATATACTCCCTGCATTATGCTTCTATTAATTGGTGTGGTTTTACATTGATTATGTGGACCTCATGATCAACCGGCTCACTCCTGGTTCTGTAGGTGCCAATTAATAAACAGTTTGCTGCTTACGAAGCCAGTGGGAAACATAAAATTTAAATGTGATAACTTGGAAGAGACCAGGAATTATTTCCCTTCATCGTCAAATGTAAGATACATTGCTAACTTTTATTTTACCCTGTCCGATTTTTGTTCTTGCCCAGGTATATCAAAAAAATGGATAATGACATAGTCAAGACTTTGACTCCCAAGGCAAGGAACAATTCAATTGTGAGCTGTGTGATCCTCACAACAGAACAGAAACAATTCCTGTAAGATATCCTTCAGACAGTGAAACATACTTGTCCATTATGAGAGTTATTCCGAATCAGAAGATGGACTTCATTAAAGAAAATGAATTCCATGGTCTGTGATAAAGCGACTTGAATCATTCAAATAGTTGCAAAAAAAAAAATCCATTCATTGTCACATAGCTCAATGTTAAAGTAGTCATGTATATTTTTTACATTTTCTTTTGGTCGGATTACACTTTCCCCTGCTGGTCTTTGGAGAACCTATTGGTGTTTGAATTATCTGATGATACACCACTTTCAGTATGCTCATCCAATGCTTCATTTTGAAAGGATTCAGTTATATTACTACATTTCTTTTTTTCTTGATTTCAGGGCATTAGAATGACTTATTCATTGAGCAAACTCCCATTACTGAAAAGGGCTGCTGCAATGAACAGTTCAATTCTCAAGCAGCGTAATATAATATAAACTCAAGAAGATTAAAAAAAAATTGGTTAATCTTTGTAGATACAGGAAAGTAATAGCAATCCTGAAACTTACCATCCTGACACACTATACACGAAACACATACAAATCACAACTAGCCATCACGAGTATTGTTGAATAAATTAACATGTTGAATAAATTAACAAAATAATTTGATTTTAGGCTAACTTGGAGACCCGTGAAAATAACAGAACTAAGATATGGAGTAAAAGTGGAGAGCTGGAAATAAACACGTTAAGCAGCTGCTGGGTGAAAGATAGAAATCGCACAGAGCATAACCTATTGTTACAATTCAGTTCTTGGCCTGTCTTTCTCTCTCAGATTTAGATTGGCTTGCTGTGTACTTTGCAGCAACATTTCAGATTTCAAATTCCCGCCCCTCAATTATCTTACCTATTGAATGATTTTTAGCATAGCTTTAATGAGTATTCTGTTCCAGGAAGTACAGTAATCAAAATGCAGCTTTCTAACTCAGCATCGTTCAAGATGACTGCACTTTCCCAATACCTTTCTTGTCGTTTCCATTCTACATCATCATAAAGAACATATGATTGAGATCAAAAGGTCAATTTTGTTCTGTGCAGATAAAAAAGATTTCTTTTTAAATGAGTCCTTTGTTTACACAACATTTGAAGGTCAGTGGATGGTTTGGGTTCTCCTTGCTTGGAAGAATGTTGGGTTGCTCTATGCTATCCAAGCCATGCTATTCACAGGAGAACACAACTTTGTACAAAAGCCCATTTGAGAATTCTGTTCAAACAGAACAAAAAACTGTAACACTTTTAAATTAAATTTCTTTTGCCAATAAACACTACAAATGTATCTTCTGAATGGATTGCCACTGCAATCTGAACAATTATCACTCCACTCTCTGGATTTATTCAATGTGTTTTCTGAAATAGATTGCTACATTCAACATTGTTTCTATTCCTTAAGCACGGAGAGGATTTTTAACAAAGCACAATAAGATCCTTATGCAAGTTGCTCTCAGTCACCTACAACTATACAGTGTTATCAATTTTTTTAATAACACAACCCATTACGTTTTAGTGCAAAGTACATGGTTGATTAGGCAGTGTCTTCTATCTTCTGGATAAGAATGTCTATCTTTCTGGTGAACATAATACATCTTGTGGCAGTTTTCTGAGGAGGAGGGGAGATACCCTGATGTTGTGATCAATATTTATCCCTCAATTAGCATCATTAAAGTGGAATGGTTAGGCATTATCACATTGCTGTCTGTAGGGCCACTCAGTTTGGTTGTTGTATTTCCTACTTTACAATAGTGACTAAACAGAACATGATTTGGGGACATCCTATAATCATGCAAGGTGATAAAGAAATGCAAATATTTTGACTTTCTTAGAAACTTATGTAAGTCATGTGAAAAATGAAAGAAAAAATAATTTTGGTCAGATTGGATGTTTTAATAAAAAATGTTGAGAGGAACTAACACTTCTTTGGATTCTTTCAGCCCATTCAGCTCCAGTGATGTTGTGAACTGTAGATACAACAGAAATCAAACTCAGTGACCCAGGAAGATCACTCAAAAAAGCTTTGGTTGGATACCACTGGAACAGCCTGTCAAACTGATATCATTAAGTGTCTCTGGGAGCTCCAGAACATTCTTCAAATCCACTTAAGGCCAGACTATCCTATTTGAGTCATCAAAACATTTCACTGCTGGGATTAGAGCTCTGCTTAGTTGTAAGTTTGCATGTATAGATTTCTCTCTTGGGATCTGTCACCGTAACTGATGCTCATTCATATCAACCTGTCAACGGCAATGCCATTTCACCATTTACACTAGTGCATGCATATCATGGAAATCTGGTTTGCAAATCACAATGTAAGCACCTTAGGCTCTTTGCAAAGTGAATTCAAGCAGAGGTAGAATAACTGACAGTCTCAAAAATCTGCTTGGAAGGTAACCAAGTGAAAGCAGAATCTTCCCGGATTCATCTGCACTAAGGCGCAAAGCTTTAACATTGTCTCCAGTGTCAAAAGATAGAGCTTGCTGGCATCAATTGTCAACAATATTCCATGCAATTATGTAAAATTGCTGTGCAAGTTCTGGAAAGTTAATAGTATAGCATCAAATTCCTTTCCCTGATCATGCTCTACTTCAAACACTAATACCAATACAGTGAAAACTGAAGAGGAACATATGTTCCACCAAATTGTAGTGTTCTTCATTTAATTTACAAAGATGCCAGGATGAAAATAAAGTTAAGAAATACTACACAGAAAATCAAGATCACTCAAGTGAAAATACTTTCATGGGCAGACGTACACCTCTTCAGTCTCAAATTAATGATTAAAGGCTATATTTACTTTAGCAATTCTTCCCTGCATCTTTCTCAACGTAGGAAGCTCGAACAACAATGTTCATTTATGTACCACCCATGGTTATTACCAAGATTACAGAGTGGTTTCTTTTTAGACATTGGTATGTTCCTTTCAGTTAATTTTCATTTCTCCATTGAAATTTGTGTCTCATGTTTAGGTTTAGTTCTGGAAATAACCACAGCTCTTCAACATCTAAATATTGGTATGTTACTTAGATATGAATGAAGGAAATGAAATGGTGGGGAAAATGAGGATGATATTTGTGGATCACAGCCAAACCAAATTCTTTACTCAACTGGTAGCTATACATATATTTTCCACATTAATCATTACATAATAACCAAGATTAATCGTTTGTTTTTGTCCATCTCCTCAGCTTGAATATACTCGAGCAAAAACTGAACCTGGGATTATTGTGCTATGTATGTCTACTGCATTGGGCATTTATCTACTGAGCTTTCAAGAAAGCATGTGAATTCCTTTTGTAATTTGGTGTCATGTGGTTAAATTAGGCAAACCACAGGTATAGAATGACAGGTTTTGGTACACAATGTTAAAGTCTACAAAGCTGAATAGTTGATGGGTTTTTTTAATGGCTAAGCTTTTTTTTAAAGAAAGCTGTTTGATTTTCACCCAAATCATCGGTGACTAGTGTTGTATGAGCCCTCTTCACAGCAGACCACCTTGATGTATAACAACATCAGAAATTTCTCGGAAAACTCAGGTGTGGATGCAGTTTTGGAGAGAAAACAGAGTTAATGTTCCAGTGACCCTTTGATAAAATGTTCCGATTTTGTTTCAGATTTCCAGCAGCTACAGTTTTTTTAAAAAAAACGTTGATGTATACGGTTGCCTGCACTGTTGCTCACCATCGATAGTTTACTACAACAATTCTCTTTCAGAATAGATAGGGATCTGACCTGTTGGTCAAATGTGGTAGAGGAAAGCTATTTGCTAGCTTAATGAGAAGAGGCTCTTGTCTTAAACAAGATATTCTTTATTGCATGTTAACAACGTAGTACAAGTTACAGTGATGTGATAAACATAGTTTCTGTAATAATGAGAAAGACCTGGGTAGTTCTTCATATTCCTTCAATCTCTTCAACTGTTATTTCATCAGGTCTGCATGACATTATCACGATAGGTGGTGCTTTAGACATTCCTCAGTATCAAGCCTTTCAGAACTTTGTATAGCAAATGGCAGTTGAAAATCTTAGACCTTACCACCACTAGCATGATCACCAGCTTATACCTGCTGCCCTGGGGCGGCACCGTGGCTCAGTGGTTAGCACTGCTGCCTCACAGCACCAGGGACCCGGGTTTGATGCCTGCCTCGGGCGACTGTGTGGCGTTAGCGTACCGTGTCTGCATGGGTTTCCTCCGGGTTCTCCAGTTTCCTTCCACAATCCAAAAATGTGCGGGTCAGGTGAATTGGCAATGCTAAATTGCCCATAGTGTTAGGTGCATTAGTCAGGGGTAAATGTAGGGTAGGGTAATGAGTCTGGGTGGGTTACACTTCAGAGGGTCGGTGTGGACTTATTGGGCTGAAGGGTCTGTTTCTATACTGTAGAGTATATAATTTAATCTAAAACAGGTAGAAGGGTGAAAGCTATGAGAGCACCACCAACATCACAACCAATGTGGTGTACATCCCAAGAATCTCCCTTCATTGATCACCTTGAAGATCACAGTGGAAGCAGAAAGAACTCCCAGAGAAAGGAATTGGAATGTCAAACAAATTGACCAATCCTGAGGTTCAGGTGGCTTCTTATATGGTTCCACTAACATCAAGTCCTCTGCTACCTCCTTGAGCCAGATTAAAAGTTTTGTTTTCATAGAATTTCATCTTAAAGGATTTCCTCCTGTGAAAACGTTTTGTTGAAAAGGTCTGCACGTGTAGAAGATGGGAATTCATGTTGATAAGGATGAAGAAACTTAAGCAGAATAAAGAAAAGTGAAAGGTCAAAGTTATACTTCAACAACCAGCAGAATTAAGCAAGCCCTTCTCTCAAATCATGAGAGAAGGGCATGTACCAATGGGTGTTTCTCACAGAGACTGCCACAGAGGTTCCTCTCCTTAGCCATTGTCATGTTTGAAGAATAGCTGTAAAAATTCCAGAAAGAATGTATTTAGGTGTGGGAGAACATTTGCGGAAATTGCACAAATCCCAACTAACAACCCAAGTTATGATATTGATGTTCAAATGTCTGATATGTGTGTGTCACATTTCTATTTATGGATACTTCAGCTCATTAAATATTCCCTTTGATCCAAGCACCACCACTTCAGAATGAGAAAGCTCATCTGAGAATCAATCTAATCTTTCTGCTCTGACAAACTGATTCATCATAATTTTTGACCTGTCAAAGCAGAAACTTAATGCAGCTGAAGGTTTGGTTAAATGTAGTATTGTATATATCCTGCTATTAGTAGGTCTGGAATGATTTTACACCAGTAATTCTATACAGAGAATGCAGCTCCAATCTTGGTCAAACCTGCAAGGTCATCAGAAAGATGAAATTAAGTCTAAAGAAACAGAATGACTGTAAACCATGACAAGTCAGTAGATAGATTGTGTACTCCGGCTCAGCTGGATTCTAATTGTGTCACATTGGAGTTAAATACAAGAATAATATAGCTTAACGTATGGAATAGTTTGGCAGCAAATAAAGCATTGAGAAATTTAAACCTCAGTAAATGCATACATAACATCCCATCTTTAAGTGATGGAAAGACATAAAAGTTAATCATTCTTACTGTTGTCAATCTTCCAACACCTATTTTAGTTTGGTTGATTTCTACCTATTTGTAAGGGTAGAATGGAAAATGTTGCTCTTCAGCCTGAAAGCTTAAAAATATTAAAAGTGTTAGAAGTGTTGTGGTTGCTGAAACACTTACACATTTGAAAGCTGTGGGTATGGGATTCTATTTATCAAATGCTTCAAGTGAGATTCTATATAGATGTACTTAATTAGTATAACCATTGAAAATTATGCAAATAATTGATCCTTGTGGAATAATGTGCACTCCACAAGAAGCAAGCATGTGAAAATGACATGGTTTGACCTTGCTGGCTTGACAGAAATATTTGAGAGAAAGGAAATCTCTCAAATTAAATGGATGGATACGAATCATTAACATCTGAATTTTTTTTTAAAGAAATTCATGCACAACAAAATTGTTAGAGGTCCAAGAGAAAGGGCATCACATGATGTAATGTACACAGTATTGTTTACCTTATTTTAAGGAAGGAATGTAAATGCATTGGAGGCAGTTCAAAGACGTTTTACTCGACTAATATCTGAAAAGGGTGAGGATGGGGTTGTTTTATGAGGTTTGTTTGTACAGGCTTCACTTCCATCCATTGGAGTTTTGGACAGTAAGAGGTAATTTGATCAAAATATATAAACAAATTCTGAAAGTCAGAATATATCTGTAGTTGGAAAAATTGAATAATCAGGGATAATCAGCATGGACTTAAGGGAAGGTCATATGTCACAATTTGAATTTTTAAAAAGGTAACAGAGTATTGATGAGGATGATGCATTTTTTATGCTCTGCATGGACTTCAGCAAAGCTTTTGAGAAAGTCCCCTATGGTAGACTGCTCAACCAAATAAAAACAATGGAATCCAAAGCAAAGGGGTAACTGGACCCAAAACTGGCAGAGAGGCAAGAAGCAGAAAAACATGTTACAGTGATGCTTCTGTGACTGGAATACTGTTTCCAGTGAAATTCTGCAAGGTTTGGTGCATGGGCCTTTGCTGTTTGTAGCATACCTTCATGATTTAGAATTACATGAAGGGGCTTTGATCAAGACATTCATGCATGACATGATAATTAGCAGGGTGATAAACAGTGAGGAGAATAGCAGTAAACTACAGGTGGATAGCAACTGACTGGTGAGATGGGAAAAGCAGTTTCAAATGGAATTCAACCCTGAAAAGTGTGAAGTAAAACACCTGTGGAGGACTAACAAGGCAAAAGATTACATTACGAATGGTTAGACTCTAGAAAGTACTGAACATCAAAGGTGTTTTATGGTGCACTTCCACAGGTCATTGAAGGTAACAGGGCAGGAAGGGAAAGTGTTTGGAAGACCTTTACTAGTCAAGGCATAATGTACAAGAGCAGAGAGGTTACGCTGAAATTATGTAAAATGCTGGGTTGACTACATCTGGAGTACTGTGTACAGTTCTTATCACCAAATTTAGGAAAGATGTGTTTGCACTGGGGAGGGTGCAGAGATTTATCAGAACGTGGCCTGCCCTGGTGTGTCTAAGCTATGAGGAAAGATTGGATTGACTGGGGTTGTTTTCCTCGAAGCACTGAAGGTTGAGAGGAGACTTAATGGAGTCTTATAGAATTGTGAAGGGCATAGAACTCACTTTTTTCCATTAGTAGAGTGATCAATAACCATGATGTACAGATTTAATGTTAAAGGTAGAAGACTAAGAGAGGAGTTGAGGAAAATCTTTTCACCTAGAGCATAATGAGAGTTTTAGAGTCATAGAGATGTACAGCACGGAAACAGACCCTTCGGTCCAACCCGTCCATGCCGACCAGATATCCCAATCCAATCTAGTCCCACCTGCCAGCACCCGGCCCATATCCCTCCAAAACCTTCCAATTCATATGCCCATCCAAATGCCTCTTAAATGTTGCAATTGTACCAGCCTCCACCACATCCTCTGGCAGCTCAGTCCATACATGTACCACCCTCTGAGTGAATACTCTGACCAATAAAGGAAAGCATACCAAACGCCTTCTTCACTATCCTATCTACCTGCGACTCCACTTTCAAGGAGCTATGAACCTGCACTCCAAAGTCTCTTTGTTCAGCAACACTCCCTAGGACCTTACCATTAAGTGTATGTCTGGAAATGTTTTTTAAAAACTGAGTCACAGGCTGTAAACATCACTCTCCAGACTAGCATTTATTGCCAATCACTACTACATTGCTGCAGATCTGGAGTCACATATAGGTCAGACCAGGTAAGGATGCAATTTCTTTCCCTGAAGAACATTAGCAAACAGATGGCTTTTTTTTAAAACAAACAGTGATTTCATGGTTATCATTTTCAAATTTTTATTGAATTCAAGCTCCCCCATCTGCTATGGCGAGATGCAAATCTGGGTCCCCGGAACATTAGATGGGTCTCTAGATTAATATTGATCCAAAATATCATCAGGCAATCTCCTCTCCATCACTGGAACTTGCTGCCTGAAAAGCTGGTGGAGTCAGAAATTCTCCAGAAGTTTAAACAGTATTTAGATATTGTTTTGCCTTTGCCTCCAAAGGCTTTAGACCTAGAGCTAGAACATGAAATTAGTGGAGTCAGATCCATGTCGACTGGCACAGACATAGAGTCATAGAGGTGTACAGTATGGAAGCAGACCCCTTCGGTCCAACTCATCCACGCTGAGGGGCTGAATGGCTTCTTTCTATGGTGTATAGTCTATAAGTATAATCTGTTGGGCAGAATTGAGAGATCGTTGATTACATTTGTTTCAAAATTTTAGCTATCTCAGAAAAAAAAGGCAATTTGTTATTCCATTTAACTGTATGCAGGTTGTGAACATTAACTAGGGATTTCATGGTGCTTGTACAAGTAAGAACAGGAAGATTCTGGTGGTTGGGTTAGAAGATGCACGCTTATAAAGTGCTAATGCTCTTCATGAAAATAGGAATTTGTAAAGAATGGCTCCAGTTCGTTCTATCCTAAATCAAATAACTTTCTGAAATGAAACAGAAAACTCTCTGTCCACCTGACTTTACCGTGACAAAATATTAGGCCTATCAGTTTCCATTATGATATCCAGTTATTCAGCAAGAGACATCTAGCTTGCAAAACTGAGATGTTTGAAGCTTGCCTGCCACATGTAATTTGAATGTAAACATTAGACTCAGTTGAATTTTATAGGTTGAATTTAATAGAAGGGTTCTCTGAGTGAGTTCTAATGAGTTCTCGAACATAATTCTCCACTATTTACCTGAATGTGTATGCACCATGCCACAGTGGTACTGCTTTCCTTATATTATGTGCTATCCCGCAGATGTGTTTGTCTGTGATGGCACCTTGTGGACTTTCCACTTTCGGTGCCATATTGTGCAGCGGGTCAATCGCAGCAAGCCAAGAATAGCTCTTCACAGTAAATGTAGTGGTAGTAAACAGAAGAGAAGCTTCCGAGAATACACTGTGGTGCAGGTGGCATTTCAGAAGAAATAGAATCTCAGTTTTGGAAATGTATCACTCACCTGATCAACTACCATTGTAACTGAAGCTACGTGCATCGAGTGACACAGGTTACACAGGGCTGTAACATGTTAGTGCCCTGTTTAAAAAAGTGCTATTATTTCCCAATGCCCAGTATAGCCTAAAACCTTGTTGTTCTTTAGGACTGACGGTGGTCCAACTCCAGACCAACCTAGAAGGGTAGTCTCGATTGATGAATACTCCTAATGAGTTTGGTGAAGGTACCTGACTAACAACACTAATCCCCTGAGTAGCTGCACTGGACCTGCATGACTGACTATTGCCCATTCCCCACGCTAATGATACAGAATCCCAGACCTCAAATGCCCCAGGTGACTGACTAATAACGTATAAGTCACTGGACTTATATCGGATGATGCATTTGATTTATTATGCCAGTACCTTCTGGCTGATGATATTTCCACACAACTTAACTGGCGACATCGCTCTTTGACTGACACAAGGCCACTTGGTTGAACCACATGCAATACGATGCTATGTAAACTGCTTTCACCTGCTGCAGATGTGTCATTGATATAGTACGGTGCCATATGTGAACTCCCCTTGACTGTTCACTGCTGGCCACATAGCAAGCTGGAAGAAAGTGAGGACTACAGATGCTGGAGATCAGAGTTGAGAGTGTGGTGCTGGAAAAGCACAGCAGGTCAGGCAGCATCTGAGAAGCATGAGAATCAATGTTTCACACATAAGCCCTTCATCGGGAATGCCTTCCCTGGTCGACTCATTGTCTCAGCCTGCTCCTGTCTCACTGAACTCATCTCTGCAAACCATTCCTGATGAAGGGCTTATGCCCGAAACTTCGATTCTCCTGCTGCTCGGATGCTGCCTCACCTGTTGCGCTTTTCTAGCACCACACTCTCGATCATAACAAGTTGACTGGCACTTGTCTGCAATAAAACACAAGGCAGGATAGAACAATAATGAGATTGTAAGTTCTAAATGATGTGGCAAGGTAAGGCACAGCAGAGATTCTGTGAGCAATCCAAACTATGTGAGAAGTGCACGAGCAAGCAAAGAGCCCTGAACTGCACTGGACTTATCGTAATGAGGTCAGCCAAGTGGACATCATAGAATATGAATTCCCTGATTAGGGAGCCCTGGCTGACAGATAAGACACCTGACACCCTGAGACTTGGCTCAGAGGGAGCTGGATCAGTGGCAAGGACTTTCCCATGTAAATAAAGAACGACTAGGTGATGGGAACAATCTCTGTGGAATTATTTCATCCACCTTACTCCAATGCATGGGATGGTATCTGACTATGCACAAGCAGTGTTACAATACAAGGTATCAATAATTCCAAAGTGTAGTATTAAACTGTATCCTGAGTGAACTGGAGATGTGCCCCAATGAGGGGGTGAGACTGGAACATGTCTGATGCTAACCTGTAGGGATGGGCAGTGCAGACAGCTGCTGATCACAGAGTGTGTCCTGCAATGTTGGGGATTGGACAAGCAAGTAGTGACCTGGAGCCAGCTGATACCTGCTCAACCTTTCGAGGTGGGAATTGTTGCTAGGAGAATAGCAAGCTGCATATAAATGAGGTGAGAATGACGAGATGTTAATGCATGAAGAATGAGCCTCTTGCCATTCACTAACAAGATTCTCATACCACCATTTAAACCTTGGGTGCAAAACCAGATCTTGTTGAAGAGTTTTTCCGATCTTGCTAAATTTGCCATTGCCCACAACCTTGAAACTGTTCTTTTGTATAAATACTTGTACAAAACACTTCCAAATCATTCAGCTTCTGCAACCTCAAACTGTTCTGTGATAGATTTTATTAGGTAACAGCTTTCATCGTGAGCTGTACTATTTAACAATATTTGCAACTAAATAAATAATTTCTGTACATGAACCAAAACTAGAATGAACTCAGAAGTTTGATAGTTCATCTCATTGTCATTTGACTAATTATTGCATTCCTAACCTTTTATCCAGCCATTTCCAGTTTTCTTTTTATCATGGAGTCTGCAACAAATGCATGATTGACCTGTAGAATCTGAAATATTACAGTTGGCAATGTAGGGTGAACAACAGCAGTTATTAAATCTACTATTTAATAGATGTATTAAATGATCAATCTGAAGGTTCATTAGCAATGCTTGAATTATTATCAGCAACAGTATGTGCAGCATGACCTAAATCATATCTTTATCAAAATTATATTTTACATAGGAGACAAGTAAATTTACCAGCCCACAAGTTTTTAAGCTGAGAGTGCTCTTTATTCTGATTACAAAACAATGCTGAATACTTTATATGTTACAGGAGGTTGTGCAGAAATGCAATGCAGCCAGAAATTTGTTATTTATCTATGATAAATGAAGGGTTACTTCAATTTATTCTTAGGAGTTTGTGCTACACCTGCATTCAAATCTAAATTTATGCAAATTAAAGAAGCTGGTCTGTACAATTGTATTTTGGTAGCCTAGAAACATCTAAATTTGACACTTTTTTCACTTTATCATATGCTTCTTAAAATAACACTGTTGGGGGGCAAAAACAGAGATTGTAAACTACAGACTTTTCCAATTCAACCATCTTTGAACAAAAATATATTTCAGCATGTAACAGTTGTCTAATTGTTACAGACAACCTCTGAATGATGAATACATAATTTGTGTTCAAGACTTCTAATCCAAAATCTACCTGATTACAATCAAGGTTCTTCTCATTCTGAAATTAAAGGTAAGTGAAGTTACAACATTTGCATTATGTGTCTAAAATGAAATCATGAAGTTAAAATGGCGAATTAGCATTGTCTGGTTTTGCTCTGCACCACCACCCCCTCCCAACCAGGAGTATTATTTAATCACATGCTAAGGCAGGATTTGGGTAACAAAAGTCCTTCATCAATTTTATCTGCTCCTTCCAGACCAGTCAGATCCTCTTTCCACTATTGCGGTGCCTACAAAGTAAATTACATGTTTGTGATAATGTAAAAAGAGGTATTTATTTTACTCTCATGGAACACTTGAAGGTTCCTCTAAGATTCTTTATGCATAATGTTATTCAATTGAGAAAATACACGATAATGGTCTGCTTCCAAAATAACTTAATAGAATTAGGCAAGGAAACAGAGGCAGGCAGCAAAGAGTGGCCAAAGTTCTTCAGAAATTCCATTTCGCTCAATTTTTTTGAGTAACTCGTGTAATGTATCACATGCAGAGATAATGAGATGAGATGCACTCGATTGCTCAAGGCATCTGCCGTGGGCAGGAGTGGTTATTCATCCATGCAATACACTCACTACCATTCTTTAACTTGAAATGGGAAAGTGGAAATAGGTACAGCCATTTATCCCCTTGAGCCTTTTCTGTTATTTAATGAAATCATGCTGATCTGCCACCTAGCTCCATTTAGCCACCTTTGGCTTGAATACCTTTATATAACAAAAGTCCTTCATAGATTTAAAATCTAGAACTGATCTAGCATTAATTATCATTTGCGAAGAAACTGCCAAACCTCAGCAGTCAGCTTGTATAGAAGTATTTCCTAATTACACTCCCAAAAGACTGACAATAATTATAATCGTATGTATTATCTCATAGTGGAAATAATTTCTATCTACTCTGCTTGTTCCAATTAATTCCTTGAAAATGTCTATTAACTTACCCCATTTGATGCTGATCATATAGAAAACCCCCAATCCAACTTTTGTTCCACTATATTGGCCAATAATATGTTGGAAATTCACTCTTTATGAACTTGGTGCTGCAATGTTTGATGCTGCAAACTGATGTTTCACAAGGCCCTCACAAAGTATTATATCTTTTAATTGCAATGTATTAATGCAGACTAAATTCAAGAATGCAGTCAAAGTTCCTCTGGGTCTTGTTCATTATGATCCTGAGAAATGGAGCATCCCATTTTTCCTTCCTAAGCCATTTCGCTAAAAAGCAGCAGTGTGCAGTTCATTTATGCATAATTTTCTCATTTGTTGCATCTCAACTTCTAGGGAGATAGAGTCCAAATCACTAATTTAGGTCCACTAAGCAAATTGGACTCAAAATGCACATGAAATTGGGCTGTTTATATTACAGTTCAAGTTGCCCCTCAAGTTAATTTGTACAATTTTCTTTCCATTAAACAGTACAATCTGGCACCCAATAGAATTCTTAGCTTTTCATTAAAAAACAACCCATGATTCATTTAAGAGTGATAATCTAATCCAGTTTTATTACTGAACCTAGAAATAGAATCATCAGCAAAAATGAGTATTTCTATTAATTCTGACAAAAGGCTTCATCCTGAATAGTTTACTCCATTTCTCTCTCAGCAGATGCTACACTACCCAAGTACTTCCGGAATTTTCTGCTTCTATTTCAGATAGCCAGCATTTGCAGTATTTTACTTTGAAATGAGGATGTCCAGTCACCAAGTTATTAGCTATCAGTGTTAAAATCGCTGATAAAAGGAACTAAACTGAATCATCAAATAGTTTATTGTCTTTACTAGTTAGTTTCTCAGTAAACTAAATATTTTTGAGCATCTAGGAAATGCTGAACCAGTCACAAATATTGCAAAAAAAAAAACAGAATGCAAGTGATTTAGAACCTAAAACTTCTCAATATTTTGGTTCAGCAGATTGAATTTGAATCTGGTTGTAAAATAAGAAAAAGAGGAAGCTGTGCAATGATAATCAAATTCACTCTGGAACAACTGCTCATAATAAATAAACTGTACAAGGTGGTCATTAACTATCCAAGTGATCACAACTACTTTGAACATCAAAACAAAACTGTTCCTGCCAAACAATACATTACAATTTATTATTTAGGACCTGTAAAATTTAAATCTGTTTTGAATTCATACACTTATACTATAGTTCAACTACTTTAGATGGGTCAGTTTTTGTCCAGTGTGCGCAGGATGGTTTCCTGACATAGTATGTGGACAAGCCAACAAAGGGTGAGGCCACATTGGATTTGGTACTGGGTAATGAACCTGGCCAGGTGTTAGATTTGGACATAGGTGAGTACTTTGATGATCGTAACCACAATTCGGTTATGTCTACTTTAACGATGGAAAGCGGTAAGACTATATCGCAGGGCAAGAGTTATTCCTGAGGGGAAAGGCAATTACGATGCGATTAGGCAAGATTTATGATGCATAGGATGGGGAAGGAAACTGCTGAGAATGGGCACAATTGAAATGTGGAGCTTATTCAAGGAACAGCTACCATATGTCCTTGATAAGTATGTACCTGTCAGGCAGGGAGGAAGGGGTCAAGCAAGTGAACCGTGGTTTACTAGAGAAGTTGAATCTCTTGTCAAGAGGAAGAAGGTGGCTTATGTTGGATGAGACAAGAAGGCTCAGTTAGGGTGTTTGAGAGTTACAAGTTAGCTAGGAAAGACCTAAAGAGAGAGCTAAGAAGAGCCAGGAGGGAACATAATAAATGTCGTTGGCAGACAGGATCAAGGAAAAACCTAAAGCTTTCGATAGGTATATCAGGAATAAAAGAATGACTAGCCAAAGATTAGGGCCAATCAAGGACAGTAGTGGGAAGGTGTGCATGGAATCCGAGAAAATGGGGAAGCATGAAATGAATATTTTTCATCAGTATACACACTGGAAAAAGACAATGTTGTCGAGGAGAATACTGAGATACAAGCTTCTAGACTAGATGCGATTGAGGTACACAAGGAGAAGATGTTAGCAATTCTGGAAAGTGTGAAAATAGATAAGTTCTCTCAGCTGGATGGGATTTATCCTAGGATTCCCTGGGAGGAGATTGCATAACCTTTGATCTTTATGTCGTCATTGTTTACAGGAATAGTGCCACAAGACTGGAGGATAACAAATGTTGGCCCCTTGTTCAAAAAGGGGCATAGAGACAGCCCTGGTAATTATAGACCAGTGAGCCTTACTTTGGTTGTGGGTAAAGTGTTGGAAAAGGTTATAAGTGATAGGATTTATAATCATCTAGAGAGGAATAAGTTGCTTACAGATAGTCAACACGGTTTTGTGAACCTCACAATCATGATTGAGTTCTTTGAGATGGTGACCAAACAGGTGGATGAGGGCAAAGCTGATGATGTGATGTATATGGATTTCAGTAAGGCGTTTGATAAGGTTCCTCACAGTAGACTATTGAGAAATCACCAAGGCATGGAATTAAGGGTGATTTAGCTGTTTGGATCAGAAATTGGTGATCTGAAAGATGACAGAGGATGATGGTTGATGGAAAATGTTCATCCTGGAGTTTAGTGTACTGCAAGGATCTGTTTTGGGGCCACTGCTGTTTGTCATGTTTTAAAATTACCTGGATGAGGATGTAGAAAGATGGGTTAGTAAATTTGCGGATGACACTAAGGTTGGTGGAGTTGTGAATAGTGCCGAAGGATGCTGCAGGTTACAGGGGGACATAAGCTGCAGAGCTGGACTGAGAGGTGGCAAATGGAGTTTAATGTGGAAAAGTGTGAGGTGATTCACTTTGGAAGGAGAACAGGAATGCAGAGTACTGGCCTAATGGTAAGATTCTTGGTAGTGTAGATGAGCAGCGAGATATCCGTTTCCATGTACATAGATCCCTGAAAGTTGCCACCCAGGTTGATAGTGTTGTTAAGACAGCGTGTTAGCTTTTATTGGTAGAGAAATTCAGTTTCAGAGCCACGTGGTCATGCTGCAACTGTACAAAACTCTGGTGCGTCCACACTTGGAGTATTGTGTACAGTTCTGGTCACTGCATTATAGGAAGGATGTGGAAGCTTTGGAAAGGGTGCAGGGGAGATTTACTAGGATGTTGTCTGGTATGGAGGAAGGTCTGATGAAGAAAGGCTGAGGGACTTGAGGCTGTTTTTGTTAGAGAGAAGGTTGAGAGGTGACTTAATTGAGACATAGAAGATAATCAGAGAGTTAGATAGGGTGGATAGTGACAGCCTTTATCCTTGGATAGTGATGGCTAGCATGAGGGGTGATAGATATAGGATAGATATCTGAGGTAGATTCTTTACTCAGAGGCGTGGAACGCACTGCCTACAACAGTAGTAGACTCGCCAACTTCATGGGCATTTGTATGGTCATTGGATAAGCATATGGATGAAAGTAGCTATATATCCTACACTATTCTATCAGATTGGTTCCAGGTTGGCACAACATCGAGGATCGAAAGGCCTGTACTGTGCTGTAATGTTCTATTTCTCCAATTCAAAGAAAGAAATCTGGAAATATAAGATAGTTCATCAACTGAAGAGAAAGATCAACATTTCAAGTGTGCCCATCAGAACTGGTGAAACATTTTGTATGAACTATTAACCTCAAATTCAAAATGATGTCCAATCTACTCTCAGCCACGATTGTATTTATTTTTCTATCATTTATTCATTATTAGTTTTATCATGAGGCATATTGTATAAGCTGCAAAGGATATTTAATACCTGAGAGGCTTATCTTCTTTCAGAATATCCAGGCCTTAACATTTTTTTTTAAAAAGCCCATCCCATTTACATACCTGTTATTTGCCAAGAGACCAGGCATTCCCTGCGACTAAGAGATGGGCGAGTGATTTTGTTGCCATCAATGGCAATTGCGAGTAACTTCTGTCCTGCCAAATTCTCCTGTCCCATGGAAACAACCCCAGTCACTGAGTGCCTTCCTGAATAATGCAGTTAGCACTGAGTATGACAGAAAAATTAAAACTACCCAACTCAGCAACAGTTCTGTTCTCTTTCAGCACTTGAACATACAATATCATTACTGGACCCTATACAAGTATGCTGCATGTTTTATGAATTTGTCATCAAATATATGATCCCTTTCGTAACTCTGTTGTGCTTTTGCGTCATTTTTAACATTTTGTACTTATTTTCCAGTCACAAAGCATAGCAGGGACACACCCTTCTCCCTAATGCTGGATCCTTGTGCTACTGATCATAATTGACATTATAAATGTAAAGCAACTTATGAAATTCAAAAAAAAAGGTTTTCAATGCGTAAGTTTTCCAAGCCCTGTAATAAAGCAATAAATTTGAGGATGTTTTCTCATGTTGTTTACATTTACCTTCACTTGGAAATAGACTCAAATGTCTCAGGAACGTTTTCTTGTCTGCAAATAACTGGTGACAGCGCAGATGGAAATACAAAGTGAATGTATTTGCTAAAATTTGTAGACTGTACTTCTCATTTAAAGTATTCTTTCAGCTTTTGAATTAATTGTTGTAATGTTAAATAAGATTCTACGTATAATCTTTACAATCCAAATGAGTGGGCTACAGCAGTTTCATTAAATATAAACACAACATAGAGGACCGCTCATTAATTTTTCAGAACTTACAACTATAACTACTCCTACAATTACACCCAGCAGTAAAGGAAAGTGTTTCAGATTAGCATGCACCATCTTTCAACGTATTGCTGTGTTCAAAATAATTGACATGACTCTCATTACTTCAATGTTGCAAGAAAGGATAAACAAAATGTCTTATCCAGTTAAGTCTCCAAGGTATATAAATAAATGATTAAAGCTTGGTGTGTGCAAATGTTCATTCCCTGTAATGCCTAAAAGTTTGAGGGAGGATCTGATATAGAGTTAACAACTTGGATTTTCCACAAACAAGTCATCGCATTTACTCAAAACTGAAAACTGATCAGACTATATCTATACATGATGTATGAAATGGTGGATCAGCAAAACGTCATTCAGCTGCATTAAATAAAACAGCAAATACTATTTACGGATAGTATGTTTCAAACTTTTATGCATCTTCTTTTGTTCAGGTTCATCTGAATTTGGATCAACATACAGAATGCTGGAGAAACTCAGCAGGTCAGGCAACACCTGTGGAGACTGACACAGAGTTAAGGTTGATATGGCTGTTTTTCAAAATAGCAGTAAAGTTTGGATTCCAATAGTATTTGTACTATTGGTTGAATCCATGCTCTCAATATATGACAAGACATTCTGGAGTTTATAATGGTAATGCATGTAAATATTTAAGTAATGCAAATGATCAAATATTAATTGTACAATAGAGGCAAAAGGAACGCTGAGCAGTTCCTTTCATTTACAGTTTAAGAAAGATTAGATTAGATTACATTACAGTGTGGAAACAGGCCCTTCGGCCCAACAAGTCCACACCGACCCGCCAAAGCGCAACCCACCCATACCCCTACATTTACCCCTTACCTAACACTCCGGGCAATTTAGCATAGCCAATTCACCTGACCTGCACATCTTTGGACTGTGGGAGGAAATCGGAGCACCCGGAGGAAACCCACGCAGACACAGGGAGAACGTGCAAACTCCACACAGTCAGTCGCCTGATGAGGGAATTGAACCCGGGTCTCTGGTGCTGTGAGGCAGCAGTGCTAACCACTGTGCCACCGTGCCGCCCACAAATACTTTATCTTGTTAACAATTAGTTCTATGGAAAGGAAAAAGTTCTTTTATTTCTTTCATAATCAGAAACAAATCCCAGTAATTCTAGACCTGTGACCTTCACAATCTGGATATATGTGAGGTATTGTATTTTGGTACAACAAGGGTAGGGTTGATACATTTAATGGTAGGGCCTTGGGTAGTGCTGTAGAACAGAGGGACCTAGGGGTTACATTGGGTACATAATTCTTTGAAGCCTGCATCACATAAAGACAGGGGGATGGTTAAAATGGCCTTTAGTACTCTTGCCCTCATTGCTCAGTCCTTTGAATACAGCAGTTGGGAAGTCATGTTGAGTTTGTACAGGACATCGATGAGACCTCTTCTGGAATAAAGTACTCAGTTCTGGTCACTCAGTTATAGGAAATATATCATTAAACTGGAGAGACATCAGAAGATATTTACCAGGATGTTGCCAGGTATGGAAGGTTTGAGTTATAAAGAAAGGCTGGAAGGGCTGGGACTTTTTTCCATTGGAGTATAGGAGGTTGAGAGGTGACCTTATAGAAATTTATAAAATAATGAGAGGTATATATGGGGTTAATGGGAGTTGTCTTTTCCTTAGGGTGGGGGATTTCAAGACAAGGGGGCATATTTTTAAAGTGAGTAGAGAGAGATTTTCAAAAAATGAGGGGCAGTTTTTCTTTTTACACAGAGGGTGGTTTGTGTGTGGAATGAATTTCCTGACAAAGTGGTGGATATAAGCACAGTTACAACAAACAAAAGACATTTTGACAAGTACAAGAATAGAAAAGGTTTGCAACGATATGTGCCAAGAGCAGGCAGATGGGACTAGTTTAGTTTGGAATGACATTAGGCATAGACTAATTGGACCAAAGGATCTGTTTTTGTTCTGAATGACTCTATGATACAAGAAGCTGAGAAGCTGAATAAACCAGGCCTACCTAGATGTTCTGGAGATTAGAAGGATGAGTAGTGAATTCATTGAAACATATACATTCTAAAGAGGAGTTAACACGGAGACAATATGCACTTGACTGGGAATTCCAGAGTGCAGTCACCTTGGCACAATGTTAGGAGAATCGGTCAATCAATTTAGGGCTGAGGTGGGGAGAAATCAGGCATTCATTGGAGTTTTCTAACCCTAGAGACTGCTCCATCACTGTGTATATTTAAGGCTAAGACAGATATATTTTTGGTTTCTAACATAATTAATGGATACAAAGAATGTGCAGGAAAATATAGTTGAGACAGAAGAGCAGCTATGATCACATTAAATGGCAGAGCAGGCATAAAGGACTGGGCAGTTATAATCTAAATTACTATGATTTTAAGTCAGTTTGTGAAATTATGTTCCAGGTGGTTTTTCAATACTGTAGTCCCCCCGAATCCACGGGGGATACGTTCCAAGACGTTCGGCAGAAGCCCAAAACCGTGGATTGTAGCGAACCCATTCATTTCAATGGGAAATGTACCATCCCCCCAGACCCAGTCTCTTGTCCCAGAAGGTTCCTAGAATATGCTCAGGCCATGGTGAACCGTGGGTAACTGTGACTGTGGAAAACGATTCCGCAGATACAGGGGTAGCCCTGTATTCACAACTGATCATATTGATCTTGGGTCTCTGAAGAGGTTCATTCTCAGTCACTTCCAGAGAGGGAGAGGGCCTTATAACAAGTGGTAAAAAGGCAGGGAATTTTTTTTGAAAATAGTAAAAAATACTGTACTAAGCTTGCATCATTGTAAAAATGTGATGCAAATTGTGACAAATTTCATTGTTATTCTTATTCGAAGCAGATTCTGACTAAAATACATATACAAAGAACCTTTAACATAATGTTAGACCAATATTTTCAAAAGAGACAAATGTCTGCACAATGCAGATATGTATGCATCTAAACTGCTCACATATGTACTTGATTCATTCTGATTTACATATCAGTAATGGGTTGTAATGGAACTCTTTTGATGATTCAGAAACCGGTAACAAATTAATTATTTTTTTATTTGTAGTTGCTGATGCACGGTACATTTTATCATTCCAAAATCAATATAGAGTTACTTGAATACATATTTATCTCACAATAACAAATGCATTGGGTTAATGACTAACTGGTTAAGTAAATTGTGTTAACTGGTTGCAGGTGTCTACTAGGCTAAAACCACAAAGGGTGGAGCAATAAGAATGATTTGGCCTTGGAAACCTGCTCCATCCAGTGATTCTGCATAATTATTCTAATCCAGACTACACTCACCACTTATGAACCTTTGCATTATGTAAATCAACAAATTATTTTAAATAGGTTAACATTTTTGTTAGGAGCAATATTAGACAAACATCCGGCCTGCATAATTGCTAGTACTGGTTACATTATTTCAAGTTTAAATTCTTTCCCAATCTGCCTGGCATTTACTAACTTTTTTTTCTTCTGAGATTCTATTCCACTTTGCTAATTGCCTGCAAGCAAAATCCATAACCTTGACTGTTTCTTATGCTTCAGTACAGAAAGACAGCCAGTTAGGACCAGAACTGAAGCCACTCTTGACACATGTTTGTATTGATTTAGAGTTACACATACATATACCTCACAATCACAATTTTAGTGGGTTTTTTTTTAAGGGATCACATGACTTTCTAAGTACTACATCTTCATTCAAGTAAGCTCAATTCAAATAAAATTGTCAATTTCCCTTTTGATAAAAATTAGAGTTAACATGTGTAACCACATTTCAAAATAAGTTAAATCAAAGACTCTCAAATTCTGTACAAAATATTACAAGATGCCCCTCCTCTATGTCCTTATAGATTTCCATTTTTAAAGCAAGACGTTGAAGACTCACATGCACTCTTTATATTTAAGAGACTTGCTCTCTTCCGGCATTATTTGTTTCAAGCCAGCAATCATGGACACCCAGAAAACTGGGTAATTGACCTTTGGATGTGATCGTTCTGACTTATGTTTAAATCAGAGTGGTGCTGGAAAAGCACAGCAGGTCCGGCAGCATTGGAGGAGCAGGAAAATCCATTGATGAAGGGCTTTTCCCCGAAACGTTGATTTTCCTGCTCCTCAGATACTGCCTGACCTGTTGTGCTTTTCCAGCACCACTCTGATCTAAACTCTGGCTTCCAGCATCTGCAATCCTCACTTTACTAATCACTTGCATAACCACAATTTATTCCTCACTTTACTAGTTTCTGTTCCTCAGGACATGAATTACATGACAAATGACTAATTCAGGTGCAAGCTGCTTATTTCCTTCTTCCAGCTGCTTAGAGTAAGGGATTTTGAAATTTAGTTTGAACTCTCTTGAGGAATGAACCTTCATGATTTACTTGTCACGCTTGGCAACTGTCGTCTCATGTATCAACTGAAGTTTATAAGGTAGTCTCAAAATATAATTGTCTCTTTAAATTTAGGTGAATGAAGGGGTCATATGACCTGTTCTGTACTCTGCCTGACAGTAAGCCTGGATATGATTGTTAGAAAGCAAAGAAAATTTAGATTACACACACAATCAATCAGCAGCTTTGGCAAAATCTGTAGAAAGAGAAAAACAGAGTTAATATTTCAAGTCTGACAAAGTTCTGAAGAAGAATCATACCAGATTGGATATGTTCTTTCCTTTTCTCTCTCCACAGATGCTGCCAGATCGGAGTTTCTTCAGTGTTCTCTGTAATGGTTTCAGATTTCCATCATCTACAATATTTTGCCCTTATTCAAGTAGAAAACTTAGCTTGTTTTACTGAGAAGGAGATGGAAGGTACTTGTGCTTAGAGACAGTGATGGCAGTGAACCATGAGCAGACAATGAGTCTCCCCAAGTTTAAGAAAAGTTCTCTGGATATTGAATTGTAAACAATGGTGCTGTTACTGATCCATTTATTCCCATGATCAATTTTAATTGGGCTCAAGGAAAACTAATTAGTATTTTTACTTAGATACAAAGCTTGGAGTTCTTTTGGTGCAATGTTAGCGTCTTCACCTCTGAGTGAAAAAGTCTCAAATTCAAGTCCGACCTGCTCCAGAGATGTATCATAATATCCCTGAACAGGCTAATTGGAAAATATCTACATACAAAGCTAGACTGCTTTTCATTATATTGAATAAGAGAGTAGAAGACAACCTTTACTTTCAGTTTATGGACATCACTATAAACTCATCAATATTACAGATAAACAGCAATGTTTTCGAGTATTAGCCTGCTAAAGGATAGACAACATGAAATAGAAGCAGTCAGGTCTGCATTGTACGTAGAGAAAATGCAGGCTCTATCATTCACCAGGCAGAATGTGGGTGGAAACATTGGCTCAGATTGAAGACTAAGTTCATGAAGATTTAAAGAAGCCTGGAAGGTTTGTCTACTTTGTCGTGAGACGAAGGAATCTACAGCACAATCCTCACAGGGAAAAGCAGTTCTAGAATTAGAAGTTACCCAGCTGGAAAAGTAGAAAGGAAACAAGCTATTTGGAGTTAATAACTCTAGACTGGTCCCTGGCAGATAAATTGACCACTTCAGGGAAATGTAACGTATAACCAGATTTTCAGATTGTGTGAAAAGTTAATCTGGAGTTTTCTTTTTATGGTTTAAAATGTAAATTACTCATACAACAAAATGTTTGTTTCATTATTTATCACAATAAAATATTTAATATGCTAAATCATAATGTATCATTGTTTCAGTTCTAAACCCGAAGCTCAAATTTCTCTTTGAGTGTGATCAGTCTCTGTGGACATCATAGGTCGTACTTCCCAACTTATAACCTGTTAATCCCTGTGTATAAAGCATTCAAATGTGCAGGAAAAAAATGAACTAGTTGCAAGACTATATAGTGAAGAAAGGTTATCGCAACAAACAAACAAACAAGCACAGTACTTGCATGCATAAACTAATATATAGGAACCATGACCTGCAAACATCTGGATTGAATGCTTTCTGTGTACCCCTGATACCCAGATATCTGCTCCATTTTTAAATTAACCTGTTTCAAAATGTTATAACATACCATCACAGCTATCACATGGTGGGACTTGAACACAGACCCACTGACTCTAAATTGCAGTCTGTTTTATCAATTAAACGTTCATGAAAGATTTCCTCAATCAATCACAATTTTCTTCCAGTGTCCATTGTTCATGATTGTGATATTCATATTTATATATATTCCTCTGAGTTCATAAGTGGCAAATTCCTCTCCAGTGCCAGAAAATCTTGTGTTGCACCAAGTCTCATCCCGATCAATGTTTTCCTAATTTGCTCAGTAGTAACCATTTAATATCCCTAAGTGTTATTGTAGTAAGACTAATTCAGCTGCCACACCTACAAAATGTTGAACAGAAGTGTTTGTGTTTCTCCCATGCCTTTAGTGATTGAGGTGTTGTAAATTTAAAGTGATGGATCAATGGAAAGCTTACGTAGGATATTTGCACTTCACCAAAATTGCAACAAGTCAAAAAGCATGAGCTCACTCACACGTGTTAAGTTGTGCTTTGGAATAGATGAGGAGGGCCCCATGCAAACAGGTTTGCCTCAAAACATGTTCTTTGTCAGAAAACTCAATGAAAACACAATGACTGAATAAAATAGAAAAAAATGCTTTTGTTCTTCTCAATTTGTTTACATCTTACAATGGCCTGACCTAGAGCAGCAAAAGACATTGGGAAATGTTGGTAATTAGCTCTGATAAAACTCAGGAATTCTTTTTACTTGTTTAGCATGCTGTCTTTGAGTTGACTGAGACACAGTCTGCCATACCTGGTAAGTTTTTTTTAACATGGTCTAACTCTACTCTGATTAGTTGACATGGTCACATGTCAAATTGACAAGAGTTCAGCTAATTACCAGCTCAGTTACTGGTCTGGAATTTCAATTAATCACTCATACAATTTAATTGGATTCCCCATTCTGCTGGCAGGAATAGCTGAGAATTTCAACACAGCCAGAGTTTCCAGTTATTGGATTTTGACTCATGGCACAATTTTACTGGAATCTCTTCCTTTCAAGTCATATACCTTTCATCAACCTCAATTGCAACTTTTGGGAGGTCATCAATACAACTTCTAATTTGATTTTTCTCTCTTGTGCCGTATCAGATAATGCTAATGATATCTGTTGATCAACTGAGAAACATCAGATTTTGTTGTTATGTAGATATTCCGCCTAGCCTCAACATCCTTGGGAAAAGACACCTGCTAATCAACTTATCTATACCCCTCATTATCTTATAAACATCGATAAGGTCACCTCTCAACCTCCTCAGCTCCAGTGAGAAAAGTCCCAGCCTCTGCTTATAACTCCAATGCCCCATTCCCAACAACATCCTGATAAATCTCTTCTGAACCCTTTCTAGTTTAATAGTATTCCTCCTATAACAGGGCAACCAGCTTTATGTTACTGAAGAAAGGATAACCAAAACAGCATCATGTATCAAGCTTAATATTGATCTGTATAATGCTACTTTACCTTGCTCTAATGTCTAATCCAATATCCTCCACATGCACCCTAACACGGAAATGATCTTACTGGTAGGCACTTCACATTTATCACCAGCTTACACAGCATCAATGTTCACCTTCAGATTATTTTCCTGCATAGACTCCATAATAAATATTTTTTCACATTGCACTGCTGTTTATTATCAGCTCCTCATTGTATTCTCTGAAATTTCCTCAGACTCCAACGACTACTGTCAATCATTCTTTTGCAATAATTGCCTGCTCTGCCTTTAGTTATGAATCAGCCAGACCAGAAGTATCACAATAATCTATACAGAAAACACAAAATGTAACTGTTTGAGAAGTAACCTATAGAACACATTTTCAGGATCAGAGTTTAGGTTGGTCTATGCACAAAATGATTTGGTTGAGGCAGCACAATGCACAAAAATAACATTAGTTTAATATTTACTTCAATTATAAAATGCTACAGTTCAGACTGCATCAGAGAAGAATGCTGAGCATCTGACTGGATGGCTGCTTGATGATCAAGAAATTTCAAAACAAAAATTGTCTGCTAATACTACTTCATTTATCCTGAAATTCAAGATGGTCTGTATTTTGAAGGCTTGATATTTAGCATTTTCTGAATAGTTGAGTTTTGAATAATTGCGGAAACAATTGATAATTTCAAGTTCTGTGGAGATACCCAGATTTCTTTTTTGAAAAGGTCAATAAAAAGTCACATTTTTACCTCTATTTTTCAAAACTGATATTTCTTGGAACCCCCCATGGTTTCAGCTCATTCCTGGACTTGCTTGGAGATAATCTGTCTGGTTTGTAACAGTTATTGTGACTGAACAGGCAGTCGGAGTTTGGTTTGGTTTTCAGTTGAGGGAGGCCTGGCGAAGAATAAACTATTCAGCTCAGCTTTCCTGTTTCTGAAGCACCTTTGGTGTGAATCCAGTTACTGTGTCTTGAAGGGCAACTGAAAGATTTCTCCTTGCTTTGTTTCATGACCAAGTTGTGTCTAGCAAGACTCCAGAAACAACTGCTGCGTATAGTGACTTGTTCCAGAATGCCAGGTGATTAGTCACTTGAATATTTCACACCTTATTGTTTTGGTTCTCTGAAGAACTAACCATTATGAGCCATAATTATTTGTCTCCCCCCAACCCCCAAACCCTCCAAATTGAATCTCTGCAGGGGGAAAATCCTCTTTCTGTCTTTAATGTGTGTGTGTCTTTTGGGTTATTTAAAGGCATAACAAATTCTGTACCTTTGTGGAATTCTGCACCTTTGGTTAACAAATCTAAAGTTCTTGATTTATTATAAAATAAACCTGTTTGATAGATCTTTTCAGTTGAAGTCTAATATTGTAAAAGAATACAATTTCCAACTTGGTCCAATATAATGGTATAAGACCATTATATTTATGTTGTGAGCCTATAGAAAGACAGTGCACTCTCCTATTTTGATCATAATAACATTAGGACTTGCAGAGGGATACCTAACACTGGTAACATATAACTGGAAGTGAGGTAATGATGTTTGGAAATGGATGAAAGGAAAGGCACCAGGTTTCTAGTGGATATTTAAACCAAAATAGTTTTGGCAGCTGCCAACATTTTCTGAAGATGGGAAACTTATGGTTTACAGAAAATGAAATTTCATTAGAGGAATAAGGGGAAGTAGTAGTAAGGCAGGAGAAAGAAGTGAAAAAAAAGGAATATTGACTTTGAAAGCTGGAACAGAAAAAGGAGAATGCCTCAGATTCCAAGGGACTTCCGTTTTCCACTTTTTCAAAAAGATAACCAAATCAAAATGGCCATTGCTCATGCAAAACAGGTTGTGAGGTAATAACGCTTGTGAGGTTTTTGTGTTGCTTTCTGAGGAGGCTTCTCTAGATTACAAGGTGGCAAAAATGGCTATTCTTGGTGCATGCAGGTTGATCCCTGGCAGATTTGTAGATCATTTGGAAGAATTCAGCAAAATAATTTTCACCATTTGAAGCAAGTGGTAACGTTGGAGGCGACATGTGACATCATTAGGGAAATAATTCTCTGAAAAGGATTTCAAAATTTTCTTCCCCATTAGTAATAGTATGCATAGAGAACCAGAAGCTTGCAACAGCAAGATAGGCAGCTGATCCACATATTCAAACACTTCTACTATCACACTCAGAGAATCACAGAATTGTTACAGTGAAGGAGGATGGTATTTGGCCCATAATCTCTACACTCGCTCCCTGAGTATTTCAAATTCCTGTTAATCCCTTGCTTTTTCCACAAATTCCTGAATATTGTTTCTATTTAAATATTTATCCAATGACCTCCAAAATACCTCAACAGGAGCTGCCGCCACTACACTTGCCGACAATGCTTTCCATACCCTATCTACTCGAGGCTAGAGAGTGACAGAGTGATAGAAAGGCACATAGCGGGGCATGAGAAAGGACAGCTGGAACATCATGGAATCTCCACCTCAGTCAAAAGTCATCCCCGAATGCTAAAGTATTTGCACATCCAAAAAGGTGGGACACCACTGTGTAGAATGCTGGATGTTGCTGGGTACACAAAGTCAATGGAAAGAAAGCAGGCCTGACTGAGCGTACTACTACTGCTGAGGGCCAAATACAAACACTGCTATGTATGCAGGAGAGGCAAACAAGATACCAAAGAATTACAGGGCGTTCTTGTCAAAAGGAAAAAGCACCTCCTTTGCTCCTCAAATGTCACTGGTAAACTTGTAATTACACTGAAGGATATAATAATCACTCATAATTCCTTTTCTGGGGCAAGGCGTAACTTTTCCTCGAAATAGCATTGGATGTTGAGGTTTTCGAAAGTGGCATTGGCAGGGTGTATTTCACAATATCTTTGGTTGGTAGCGCCTGAAATGTGATCTAACGTCTGTGACTGAAACTGTTGTGGATATCTACAGTTTACCCATAGATAGAACTGACCGATTTCCAGGGATTAATTTGGCCAGAGTGAAATTCACTTTCTCACGTGGTCACTGAAAGACCAAGTGAGGTCAAGGAAATTAAGCAATTACAGGAAATAGGTGACAGAAGTTTTCCTTCACATGTGGCAACTTAAGCAAGGCTAAACAAGTTCACAATCAGAGATAAAATTGACACCACGCGTAGATATTTGGCTAGCTGAAACTTGCTTTGGTAATTTGGATAATCTGAAGGAAATATTCAATAAAGCATCTCTGATCAAAGCAATTCAGAGTTCCAGAAAGTAGCACAATTGGCTCTAACTGAAGCTGAAGCAAAGGGATTTCTGGATTGCTACTGTGTTGAAAATGGGATTCTAATGAAGAAGTAGAGATCTTCTCATGCCTGAGGCAGAGAGTGGACGGCAGTTACCAAATAGTAGTACCAGCCAAATATCATCATAAAATATTAAGGATAGCCACATGAGGGCAGGACTTCTAACAAATTCTTTGTGGGATGGGAGTATTGCTGGCTGGCCAGTATTTCTACTCCATCCCTAGTTGCTCTTGAGAAGATGGTGGTGAGCTGCCTTCTTGAAACATTGCAGTCCACCTGATGTGGGTTGACGCACAATGACCTTCGGGACGGAATTCTGGGATTTTGACCCAGGGACAGTGAAGGAATGGTGACATACTTCCAAGTAAGGATGGTGAGTGGCTTGCAGGGGAACTTGCAGATGGTGGTGTACCAATGTACCTGCTGCCCTTGGCCTTGTGTGTGTAAGTGGTCATGGGTTTAAAAGATGCTATCTAAGAGTCTTCTGCAGTGCATCTTATAGATAGTATACACTGCTGCTTCTGTGCATCGGCGGTGGAATGGAATGGATACTTGTGATGTAGTACCAATCAATTGGACTGCTGCGTCCTGGATGATATCAAGCTTCTTGAATGTTGTTGAAGCTGCAATCTTCCAGGCAAGTGGGGAATATTCCATCACACTCCTGACTTGTAGATGATGGAGAGTGAAGTCAGGAGGTAAGTTACTCACCGCAGTGTTCCTAGCCACTGACCTGCTCTTGTTGCCACTGTGTTTGTATTGTGGGTCTGGTTGAGTTCCTGGTCAATGATAACCTCCAGGATGTTGACAGTGAGGAAATCTGGAAGATCCAACCATGTATAAGTTATCAATTTTACCAGCCAAATCTTCACACTAATGTGGTGCAGTTTTGTAAAATGTGCCATACACGTCAGATTGTCATCAAGACACATAAGTTGGCAGCCAAGATAAAGGTCTCCTGGCCCATCAAGTCTGCACTGGTCAAGAACAAGCACCTAACTATTCTAATCTTCAATTTTTGAGCACTTGGCCCATAGACTTGCAAGTGTTTTGTCATCTAAATACTTAAATGTTCTCAATATTTTTTGCCTCTAGTATAGTTGTAGCCAGATTTACCCAGATAGTGGTAAGAAAGGAAAATTCCTCACATCCCCTCTAATCCTCCAGCCCTTTACTTTAGATCTATACCCCTGGTCATGGATCCCTGCACCAAAGGGAAATGTTCCTTCCTAGCTACCTTAACAATGCCTCTCAATTTTCTATAACTCAATCATGTCCTCCCCTTCGTCCCTACTTCAAGGAAAACAACTCCAGTCTATCTAATCTCTCTTCATAATTAAAACTCTCCAACATAGGCAACATTCTGATAAATCTCTGCATCCTCCCCAGTGTTATTATATGTCTCCTACAATGCGGATTCCAGAACTGCACACAATATTCTAGATGAGGCCTAACCAACATTTTGCGCAATCCTAGTATAACCTGCTTTCTCTTAAACACTATGCCATGCCATTAAAAGCAAACCTGATGGTTCAATCACATTCTGCACAGACAAAAGAAAGATCAATGCATTTACAAAAGCAGATTCAGATCCAAATCTTCATTTGGATTAATAGGGTTGGCAATGCCATATTTCTTTCCAAAATAGATTTGTTAAAGGAATACTGGCAAATTCCTTTAATACCTGCAGCCAAAAGGATATTGGCCTTTGTCTCACCAACCTGACTGTTCCAAAGTTGAGTGATGCTATTTGGGCTACAAAACACCCCAGTCACTCTCCAGACAGTGATGAATCAAATAGTGGGGTAACCTTTGGAAAAGCAATTATTCAGAATACGATCAGGAGTCACATGAAAAGATGGGTTAATTAGGAAGCATCAGCATGGATTTCTAAAGGAGAAATCATGTTTACTAAACTAATTTGCTATTACATTCTTATCACTTAAAGTTGTTCAAACTGGTGGAAGAAACACCATAATTACTGGTGTATTGTTAAACACATAATTTTGTTTAAATTATCTAAGTAGCATAAGTTATCAGAAGTAACTGCATAGATTATATGTAAAGTGTGAATTAGAATGAGTGATACCAGCATCTTAATTTCTTGATAGAAATATTTATTTTCACTGGACAAAATGCAAGATATTTTCCAAGAATTAGAGATTCAAGTTATTAGAATGAACAAGGAATTGAAGGACTTTATTTGTGGAAATATTTTAAATCTGTCTATACTATTTAAGGAACAGGAACAGGCATATGCCATTCAACTCATTGAGCCTGCTCCAGCATTTAATACAATTGTGGCTGATGTTACATGTGATCCATTTTTATGTTTTTTTGTTAGATTGCATTTATATTCTAATCTTCGTTTCTTCATCAGTTTCTTGTCCTTCTTTGTTATATCCCAAAAACTTCCAGTCCTCTGAGTTATTACATTTTCTGGCCACTTTATAAACCTTTCCTTTTAATCTCATATAATCCTTAACACTCTTTGTCAGCCACTGTTTACTGACTGTTTTTTAAAGTTTTTATTACTCGAAGGATATATATACACAAACAATTACTGCAGGCCATTTAATAATTCTTTAATAACTATCCATTGCCTATGTATAGTCACACTTTTTAATGTATTTTCCCATTCCCCGCTCAGCCAAATTGTGCCTCATCCTTTCATAATTCCCCTTATTCAAATTTAACACCTTGCTTCAGATTGAATGACCTCACTTTCAAACATAATCTAAAATTCTATCATATTGCGATCACATTTGTGGAAATATATTTGAAAATGGTATTTCATTTTCTTCAAGGATGGAAGTGTTATGAAGGCTTTAGATTAATATTTTTGAGGATTCGAGTATTATGGAATAAAATAATTTATTTGAAGTTCTGTGGAGACATGTGGATTCATTTTTGAAAAAGCATCAATGAAAAGGCTCATTGGAACATTTTAAATGACTGGTTTCAACTAATTGTTGGACTAGCTTCCGAGAGGTCAGCTGACTCTTCATTATGGCTCCCTTTTATCAAGTGTTTAGCAGGCATTTGGAGTTTATTTTTTTCTTCTGATTAACTATTCAAAATGGCACTGGAATTATGGTGACAGTGGAAGCTTTTCACTGTATTTTACTGTATATTTCTGTGAAATACATGTGACAATAAAATCATTCATTCTTTCAAGAATAGATTGCTAAGATTTTTTTTGTTTATTAATACCCTTGTTTTGAATCCAGTTTGAAATTTGAATGAGCTTTTGGAGAGTGACTGAAAGGCTTCTTAGTGATGTGTTGCCTGAGCAAGTAACATCTGCCAAGGTGCCAGAGACAACTGGCGTGTTTACTAAACTGTCTATGTATCACAATACCAGATTTTGTCAGCCATTCCTTCCATGAAGAACACTCCACACCTTATCATTTTATTCCCTTTCAAGAGCCATTATTGGCTGAAAGTGTTTTACTCCCAAGGTGAATCCCTTAAGGGATCTTTCTTTATCTTTTGCCCGATGTGTGTTTCGGGTCATTTAGCATAATAAACATTTATATTTTCATATTATTTCAATTCATATTTACATTAGAAACTGTGCACCAACCAATTCTGCATTATATTCGAAATTTAATGTAGAGGTAACATATGATTGAACATGTTGGGAACTAGGTAATACAATTAAAATACAGCAAACAAAACATCCAAAATGCAATTTTGACAAAAAATATTCTTGAAGCTCCTATTTAAATATTACAAATTTGATTTTATCAAAAGCAGAAATATATAAAGCTGTTTTGAAGATGTGAATGTTCCATTCATCTATCAATTTTCCAGGAAATTCTGAGTGAATTGAGGAACAATTACCCATTTCTTTCTCTCAGTAACAGACAATACAAGGATCCGTACATGTGTAAAATGAGATGCAAGTTATTAAATATATTTGTCAACATATTTTTCATAACATGCATTTTAAAACACTGACCAGTCAAGATCAAAGACTGAAAATGCAGAAGAAACTTAGCGGGTCTAGTAGCATCTGTGGAGAAGGAACCAATGTAATGTATTAAGCCCTGACATGATTATTCTTTGGAATAGTCAGGATGCCTGGTAGGCTGAGAGAATCAGCAGTGTAATAGTGATTAAACAAGCAGAGAATTGTTTGTTGTGAGGGCCTGTGTAATTGCTCAGAGCTATTTTGCACTCAGCACAGAAGCTACATTCACAACAAAAGATGAGACATTTGCTCCAATATTTAAATCATCCAAGAGCTCGAAAAATATCCTGAAACAGAGACAGCTGATAGGTAAAGCCTCCTCCTCCTGTCCCAGAGGGGAGCATCAAGGAACAGCAGTGAAAAATCAAAGCTATACCATTAATTAATAGTTGTCGGTGTTGACTAAAGTGAAAGTTAGGTATTCTGCCACCCTCATGTACTTTGCTGACCTACCCCACTGATTCTTTTGCTTCTACAATGGAAATAGCACAATGGAAACTTGCGTGAAGTATGATTGGGGTCAGACTCGCTAGTGAAAGTTAACAGTTCCAGGGCAAATGAATAAATCTAAGTTCTAAGCAGATGGCATGCCTAAAGATATGCAGCATCCAAATGTGTTCCGGACATAGACACATCTGGCACAACTCACTGGACATCAGCATTCTTATCAATTACTCAAATAATCACACCACTACCATAAAATTCCCTACAAAATGTGTCCCAAATTCATGGTCAAATATTAAACTTCTGTGGGAGATAAAAACTGCAAAGTTATATACTGAGTGAGGTGGGAGGGGGTACAGACATTCATTTAATAATTCTACCTGCAAAGGATGTTTACCTGCACTTCATATAAGGCAGTTTCTAAAAACTCTGTGCACATAACTAAACAGTATTGAAACAGTCACACCTGTACCTAGTTAATACTTTTTCTCCTGGACTACACCGACTTCATGGGACAATACAACATTTGCAATGTAGTCCAAGGCTGCAGAGTGGGCAAGAACTCTGAAGGTGTACCACACAAGTTCCAGTCCCCAGAGTATTCAGTTAAAAGCAATTTTACATTACAATTTATTCAGCATGGTAGCAAGATCTGTAGGGTAATATGTGATAAACTGTGGTCCAGGTATTAACATTCTACCACTGAAGCCATAAAAGGTTTTCACTTACCAACCTATGCTCATATTATTAAATTCGGTCACAATTGTTTTCTCATTTTGTATAACAAACCACAATGGAAAATGCATCATGTGGGGATGCTTTCCACCAACATTTAAGAATACCATTATCCTAATTGAGTTAAGATGATCCACAGCCTTGATAACTTTCCATTAAGAAATTCTCAATTATTGTGTCCAATTTACCCGTCAGGACAAAGCTTGTTCATCAATTGTTTTTCTGTAGCAGTACAAAGCTATTTAATTTCAGCTTTATCAAATCAATATTCTCCTAGTAATTTCCTGAGCAATTTATTTCTGGTCCTAACAGCAGAGTTTTAATTAGATACTAATTTACCTTTACCGGATAAATTGCATTTTTTTTGTTGACGCTTATATTTGTCACTGGATCCACCATATTCCCTGTTTTCTACATAATTTCAGCATTCCAAAACAGCACATCTGACATTTGACAGAAAACACAGTCTCTAATCATATTTTTTTGCCTCATTTGAACTAAGAAACAACCTCTTCACAGTCAACATGCTCAGGAACAGCAATTTCACGGATACAATTCATCAGTTGTAAACTGATTCTTCATTTTTGCAAAGATTCCTTTTCTCAAAATTTGTTCAAAGCTTCTACCCAAAGTATAATTTGGGTAAATTACTAGAGCACAAAGCCAATGCAGTGCAGAACTACTAATGCTCGTGAAAAGGGCTAAATTGTGGAGAGCTAGTAGAAAAGTGACAGGTTGATTTTTTTTTAAATGGTATTTTTTCTCAAAGCAGCTAATATTCCACCTTCAAAGAATTTGCTCATAGATCAAAAAGAAAAATGTCAAATGAAACATAAAATCAGCTAAAAATTTGTTTCCATCAAAAATTTTAGTTTATGTACTCCGTTTATGTTACATTATCTTAAAATAACATTTCAGTAAACTATAAAGTGCAAACTTTTGAAATATTAATGTTTGAATGCATTCACCTGTTAAAAGCCATGTTTCTGTAATATTAACATCAATATGCTCATTAATCCATATATTTTGATCTATTCTAGTAGCTACTTGAGAGTAGACAGTGGCTTGCTAATGTAAAGGACAGTTGAAATCTGCAATTTCTCCACAGTGACCTCAATGTTAAGCTACTTTCATGAGTGTTCTTAGTAAACCTCTCCTTTTGGTTTCAAGAGGCAATGAGAAAGCTGGTAGCCTTTCACACCTGCTAAGGAGATGCAGGAAAGTGCTTGACCATGAAGGGGGGCACCCATTTGTTCAGAAGAATTGGGGACATCTGTTCTTAGCGTCAATGGATCGGTGTAAATAAGGTGATAACATTTGTTCACTTGTGGAATATGTGGCAGTACTTTGTTCTCACCCTGGGGGCTGGGGGGGCGTGCATATTTCACAGTTGGATGTTGGATAACTAAATTTCTGGTTTATATTGAAGACTCTGGTCAAAACTCATTCTCAATAGGAAAATAACTTGTAATTTAATAAGCTAAGTGGAATTTGCTCGTAATAGAACAATCCTGATACATTCTCATGTATACCACACTGAGCAGATTTGAATTTATGAAACTCAGCTCCCTCATCTTGACTGTTCTGGAAGGTGACTGTCTCATTACCCATACAAGCTAGGAAAACATGAAGGCTGAAACTGACATAGTAAGAAAGTTGGAAGATGTTCATGTGAGAGTGAGAGAGAGAAAATATTTTTCTGTAAATTCCATTCACTGACCGAAGAGTTCGAGAGAGAGAGAGAGCAAGAGAGAGGATGGAAGCTGGTGGAAAGGTTAACTCTTTATGGTCTGATTTGAGTCAACACTGGCTTGTCATGGATTGGATGTTTGTGTGTTGTTCCCTGGAGCTCAAGATTCAGGAATGTTGTGAATTTAATTTGCATTCTGGGAATCTAAGATGATTTTAAAAGAAAAAGCCATTTTCTAAGACAATAATACTGGGCATATTAGCTGAGTGAGGTTACCTCATGACCTTTTCCACACAGTTTAGACTAGTCCCTCGTTATGATGTACTGTTAAAAGGGAAGGTTATCGAGCCAAAGCAATTGTCCATTTGGCCTGGCTGGATCGAGGTTTCCCACTTTGATGTGCATGCAGTTTAATTAGTCAAACATACTCAGACCTGGCAATTGGTTTCTGTTCCTCTACAAACTTTTGCCATTTTTTTGCTGCTTATCTGGTTAAGGACATGTGGTGGTTTTGTAATTTTAATACCAAATTCTGTAGAAAGACAGCTTGTTTGTAGCAATAAGGAGAGTAGCCTGAGAGAGCTCTTAGGGGTGAGAGCTGGTGCTGCTACTCTGCTAATGATTCTAGAACCTTAGCTCAAGCCTGGCTTGTGGGTATCTATAGTATAGTGTAACATTGATGCCATTGGTAAATAAAGGTAATAATTTAAACTAAACCGTAAGAGTTTTATATTCCAGACTACCACAGAGTACGATCTCCGGGACGAACCAAAAGAGGTTTACAGGTTGAGTCCATTAGGGATTCCCAGAGCTGTCTCAAATAGATACTTTAACAGCAAGAGCCAGGAAAGCAGTGCCTCAGTTGTTTTCATAATTCCAAATGAGATCAAAATGTTTTGATGGAAAGATCTGATCCAATTCCAACATTTTTAATGTTCATTTTAGATAATGTCAATGAAGAAAATGCCTGTCCATTCTTGAAAGTCACTCAGATGAATCTATATTCAGGAAATCTGAAACTGTTATACAGCAGATGAAAACTTTTTCCCCTGTGGACAAAATACATGCTCCATCGCCTCAGGCACTTACTGCTTTATTGACACAAAATAAATTCTAGACTTCCTGCATGTAGATTAGGACCAAAGGACCAACAAGGGCATTTAAAAATATTTGATTTTCCAGTCGACTTCTTAGTTTACTATGTAGGACAGAGTTCATGACACTGTTGGAATAATATGCTCAAGACACAGAATTTACTAAATACCCCATTTACATGCCAAATTTATTTCACTCTCTAGATGAATTTAGATGGGTTATATATTTAATATGCTGAGACATTTCTTACATTTATAGCCACAAAAGATACTTGAAAAGGGAAATGGACGCAGGGGTGAAGATTGGAGGAGAAAGTTTGTTCTGACTGAGAGGTCTATAAAGTACATCTATGATTTCAAGTGGTCAAATTTTTAAATATTTACTAAAAATTAGTTCCCATCAAACAGACTTGGAAGTACAGGAGATTTGAAAGACACATAACGTAAGTTAATGACAGAATCCCTACAGTGCAGATAGAGGCCATTTGCCCCATCAAGTCTCCACCAACCCTATCCCTGTAACCCCACATTTGCCATAGTTAACCCATCTAACCTGTAGTTAACCCATCTAACTGTAGTTAACCCATCTATCTATCGAAACTAATCTAGCATGGCCAATCCACCTAACCTGCAGAAAGTTGCAATGTGGGATGAAACCAGAGCACCTGAAGGAAACCCACACAGACACGGGGAGAACATACAAACTCCACACAGTTACCCAAGGCTGGAATCAAACCTGGGTTTTTGGTGCTGTGTGGCAGCAATACTAACCACTTTTGTCACTGTACTGCCCTTATTTCAGTAAACTGAATAATATGCAAGCGGGCAGTACAGATATGAATAAATAACAAAAGCAAAGTCCTTCTGGGGATCGGAAATTAGAACAGGAAGTGGAAAGACTCAGCAGGGCAAAGGGAACGTGAACAGTATTAGAGGAATGATAGAGATGTAGGATAGGTGTTAATGGTGGGTATAAATTACATAAAGATGTCAACTCTACTGAGAGCAAACCCATGAATCAAGACACAGTGCAATCAAAATGGAGGACAATGTTTATTCTCGGAAGTTTTGGAACTCATTATTGAGCTCTGAAGGTTGTAAAGTGTCTGAGCAGTAAACGAGGTGCTGCTCCTCCAGCTTACAGCTGGCTTTCCTGAACACTGCAGTAGCCTAGGACAGAAATGTTCCTGCTACTGCTGCCACCATGGGACTCTGTTCCTGCTATTGCCATCACCGCTGGAACCCTGATCAATTATCTGAACAATCAGTTATCCGAATAAAATATGCCCTGCTCATCTCGATCGGATAATCAAGGTTTCACTGTAGTTGGTTCCTGAGCAGCCAAGCCTAGGTCACATTTTGCGTCATGACATCACCTCCAGAGCTCTACTCCTAGATTCTTGCTTGTGATTAGAGAAATGTCAATCTGTGCCCCTGACTATAGAGTCCCTATTCGCTACTGCACACCTACATTTCGATCCTCCCTGCTGTAAAACAGTACTAGTCATGATGCCATTGATCTGGCTGATGCTACTGCTCCCTGAGATGTCATCCAAAATGGTGTGCCTGTTTGAAAAGGGTCAGCCTCACAGACTCCTATGCTGTCTTCCCCCCAATTCATAGTCTTCCTGGTGTTCACCCAACTCTTTGTCTATGTCACCCTTACTGGTCTTGTGACCAGCTTGCTTAATATACTATGGCATTCTCAGCCACATGGATGCTCTATAGTTAGTCCATCTGCAGCTCCAGGCCCTTCATGTAGCTAATCGGAAGCTGCAGCTGAACTCATTTCCCACATATGTAGTTAGCATGGACACTAGAAACATCCCTGATTTCCCACATGTTGCAGGAGGAGCATTTCATTGTGCCAAATTCTCCTGCCATTTTGAACTTTATCGACTAAACTAAACTTATCAACTACAGACAGTAACCTGGGAACTGATGACACAACCTTACCCACTCATCACCAAATGCAGGCCTCTCACTCCCGCTATCTATTCCCAGCTGACTACAACTATAAGTAGTAAGTACCTTATCTCTCCAGACACTACTCACTCAGTCTGCAAACCTGGTTCCTGATCAGAGTCAAAAAGTGTAGTGCTGGAAAGCTGGAAAAACAGTTGGCCAGGCAGCATCCACAGAGTAGGACAGTCTTTGTTTCGAGCATGGGCTCTTCATCAGGTTTCTCCTGGTTCCTGAGCAGCCAAGCCTAGGTCATTTTTTGAGTCATGACATCACCTCCGGAGCTCTACTCCTAGATTCAGCTCCAGGTTCATTCTCATTGACTCTTCTCATCAGGTATTTATCCTTCAGTTCACCCCAGGTTCACTCTGTCTGACACTGTCCTTAACTATTTATGCTGCTGCTGCTGTGTTCCAGGATGGCGTGCTGCCTCCCTGGTGCCAGGGTCAAAGATATCTGAGTGTGCACAGGACATTCGGAATAGGGAGGGTTAGCAGCAGTTGTGGTCTATATTGGTGCAAACAAAATGAGCAGAAAAAGAGATGAGGTCCTGCAAAGGGTGTTCAGGGAGTTAGGCAGGAAGTTGAAAAGCAGGACCTTTAGGTTCGTAATTTCAGGATTATTTCCTGTGCTGTACACAGACAGGAAGACATGAATTAGGAGGGAGGGCTTCAGATAAGTCGATCATTGGGATCTTTTCTGGGGTAGGTGGGACTTGCACAAGACGACGTGTTGCACCTAAACGGGAGGGGCACCAATATCCTGCCAGAGAGGTTTGCTCGTGCCACTCAGGAGGGTTTAAACTGGTTTGGGAGGGTTGGGAACCAGAGCAGTTGGTCAGTAAGTGAAATGACTGAGGAGAAGTCAGAGACTGAGGCCAGTAAGACGAAGAGGAAGAATAGCAGACAGTGACGTCTGCAGATGCTGGAGATAAGGGTTGAGAGTGTGTTGCTGGAAAAACACAGCAGGTCAGGCAGCATCTGAGCAGAAAAATCGACATTTCAGGCCGAAGCCCTTCATCAGGAATTCCTGATGAAGAGCTTCGGCCTAAAACATCGATTTTCCTGCTCCTAGAATGCTGCCTGACCTGTTGTGCTTTTCAGTAACACACTCTCAACTAAGAGGATGAATAGACAGGGAGAGGTTACTGAACATGGCAGGACTGACCATCTGAGGTATATTTGTTTTAACATGAGGAATATGACAGGGAAGAGCTCAAATTAATATACATAACTACGATATTATAGTTATTACAGAGGCATGGTTGAGACAGAAACAAGACTGGCAGCTTAACGTTCTGGTATTTAGTTTCTTCAAGCAAGATAGAGAGGGATGTACTGATAAGGGAGAATATTACAGCAGTAGTGAGGGAGGACACCCTGGAGTGTTCGTCCAGTGAGGCCATATGGATAGAGTTTAGGAATAGGAATTTGATGGGATTATACTAACAACCAGCAATGATAGGTGAACAGATCTGAAGACAGATTATAGAAAATGTGAAAACAATGGGGTTGTTGTGATGGGTGATATTAATTCCCCTTTATTGAATGGGATTTCCTTAGTGACAGGGGCTCGGATGAGGGAGCGTTTGTTAGATGTGTCCAGGATGGTTTTTTGAAACAATTTGTAAATAGCCCAACTATGGAAAAGACCATACTAGACATGGTTTGGGCAATGAGCCGACTAAGTGAAGTGTCAGTGGGGAGCATTCGGAAACATAGACCATAATTCTTCAGTTTTAAGTTACTTATGGATAAGATTGCGTGTAGTTTCTGTTGAAGCACTAAATTGGGGGAAGGCTATACCACAATATTAATAAGGAACTGGGGAATGTAGGTTGGGGGTGGCTATTTGAGAATAAGTCCACATCTGGCATATAGAAATCTTCTAAAGGCCAGTTGATTAAAGTTCAGTACTAACATGTTCCTATAAAAATGAAGATTCCAAGATTCAGGAATCTCAGATGACAAGAGAAATTGAGAGCTTAGTCAAAATGAAAAAGGAAGCATACATAAGGTTTTGCAAACTAAGACAGATATAGCCCCCAAAGAACACAAAAGATAGCAGGAAAGAACTCAAACAAGGACTTAAGAGGGCTAAAAGGGTTCATGAAATGTCTTTAGTAAATAGGATTAATGAAAATCCCAAGGCATTTTACACATATTTAAGCAAAAGGGTAGTTAGGTTAAGAGTAGGTCTACTCAAGGACAAGGGAGGGAATTTCTGCATGGAGCCGGAGAAAGCGGGGGAGATCCTTCACAAATACTTTGTGTTGGTATCCACGAAAGAGGATATGGGTGGATGGCAAGTCTAGGGAGGGGTATGTTGATATTCTAAGGCATATCAATGTGGAAAAAAAGGAGCTGTTGGGTCTTTTGAAAAGCATTAGGATAGACAGATCCCTAGGACCAGATGGGATTTATCCTAGAATACTAAGGGAAGCAGGTGAGGAAGTGGCCTTGAATGAAACTTTTGTCTTTAGGCACCGGAGAGGTCCCAGAGCACTGGAGACTAGCCAACATTGTTCCTTTGTTTCAGACGGCAACAAGGATAAGGCAGGAAATTTACAGGTCTGTGAGCCTAATGTCACTGGAGGGAAATTCTTACAAGATTCTTAGGGATAGGATTTACACACATTTGGAAAAATATGGATTTATGAGTGATAGACAGCATGGCTTTGAGAGAGGAAGGTCATGTCTCAAAAACTTGATTGATTTTTTTGATGAAATAACAAAGATGATTGATGAGGACAGGGTAGTAGATGTTGTCGATATATATTTTAGCAAGGCATTTGGTAAGATTCCTCATGTCAGCCTGATGGAGAAGGTGAAGTCACATGGATCCTGGTAAGATGGATACAGAACTAGCTTAGTCATTGAAGACAGAGAGTAGTGGTGGAAGGGTATTTTTTTTCTGACTGGAATCTGTGACCAGTGGTGTTTTGAGGGATCAGTGCTGGGATCCCTCTTGCTTGTAATACACATAAATGATTTGGAGGAGAATGAAGTGCCCTGATTAATATGTTTTTTGAGTACACAAAGATTGGGGGAGCTTTGGATACTGAGGTTTGCCAGAGGATAAAGCAGGATATAGATAGATAGGCTGGAGATTTGGGCAGAGAAGTGGCAAATGGAGTTTAATCCAGACAAATGCTAGGTGATGCATTTTGGAAGCTCTAATGCAGGAGGGAAGTACACAGTAAATGGCAGAATACTTAGTATCATCAATGCAGAGGGATCCAGGTTTACAGGTCTACAGTTCCCTAAAAGTGGCAACACAAGTATATAAGGTGGTCAAGAAAGCATATAGAGTCAGAGAGATATAACAGCATGGAAACAGACCCTTCAGTCTAATTCATCTATGCTGACCAGATATCCAAACCTGAGCTAGTCCCATGTCCCTCTAAACCCTTCCTATTCATATACCCATCCAGATGCCTATTAAATGCTATAATTGCACCAGCCCCCTACACACCCTCTGGCAGCTCATTCCATACATGCACCATCCACTGCATGAAAAAGTTGCCCCTTATGTCCCCTTTATATCTTTTCCCTCTCACCCTAAACCTATGCTCTCTCGTTCTGGACTCCCTCACCCCATGGAAAAGACCTTATCTGTTTACCCTATCAAGATGATTTTACAAATCCCTATGAAGGCTTCCCCCCCCCCCCCCCCCACCCTCTGGCGCTCCAGGGAAAACAGCCCCAGCCTATTCAGCCTCTCCCTTTGCTCAAATCCTCCAACCCTGGCAACATCCTTGTAAATCTTTATTGAACACTTGCAATTTTCACAACATCCCTCCGATGTTTTCAACTGAACGCTGGAGGATGAGGGATGACCTGATAGAGGTTTACAACATTATGAGAGGCATGGAGAGAATTCATAGTCGGAATCTTTTTCCCAGGTAGAAATATCAATTGCCGAGGTCATAGGTTAAAGTAAAAGGGGAAAAGTGTAAAGGAGAAGGGAGAGGCAAGTTGTTTTATACAGAGGGTGGCAAGTGCCTAACCTGCGCTGCCAAAGATGATTGAGACAGTGGATACAATAGCAATGTTTAAGAGGCATTTTGGCAGATATATGAACACTCAGGGAATAAATGCAAAGGGTTTTTAGTTTAGAATGGCATCATATGTCAGTGCACTCTTGGTAGTCTGAAGGACTTGTTCCTGTACTGTACTGTTCTCGACCAAGGACATTAGTGAACTAGATGGGTTTTTACAACAATCCACAGTAGTCAAAAGTCCCTGTGGTTGACCATGCTGGAAGCTGGAAGCTCATGTTTGGATTGTGAAGATCAAATTTGTGAGTAGCTAAAGTTATGCTGGATGACTTGCACAGCTTGAACGAGAGAATGAATCTCCAGTATAACACACATCATGAGAACAGTTCAGGGTTACAAATTACGTGCCGAGAGTGGAAAAATACAAAAGTCTATCCTCAACAAATAAGAATCACTTTGACCTGATTTTGTAAGAGTTGAATGTCTATTTGAAGGACAATTTAGCATATTTCTATGAAGTGTATTTTATCAGTTCTGCTAAAACAGACGTATTCTGTTTAAAATATAAGGTTCCTACAAAGATAGTATATGTATTTATTATTGATAGTCAATCAATCTTTTGAGTCTTTCGTTGCAGTAAATAGCTTAAAATATGAAATATTGGCCTGTCATTTGTTCAGTTATTAACTAGAAGTTCAAATTTTATTTTAAAAGTTATCATTCTCAATTATACAGCAACATAAATAGAGATTGACTCACTATAATTAATTTTTACATAGATTATGGTACTGGCAAATCATTGCATTATCTCCAGGGTGCCTTGAAGACTCTGTGGGGAGTGGAGTGGGGTAGTTTTTTTTTAAACTATTCTGTGTGATGCGGGTGTTGCTGGCAAGATCAGCAGTTGCTATATGTCCTCGAACTGAACTCTACTCATTCCTCTCACTTCCTCATTGGAACGAATAAATGTTAAATGACACTCCCCTTCATCTTGGTATCATTCCACACCTGTTCTCCCATGGTTACACAGCAAAATATTCACATTTTATCCTCTCCATACATCCTTTTCACACACTTGGAGCAGTCTGTTTTTTCTCCTTATAGAATAAACTGTTAAACTTCAGAGAGAACAAAAGAACCAGGAGCACCCTGCAAGAATCAGCATTGCTGATGGCTGTGGAGGAGACAGTAATAGAGATCAGTAAGGTAGGGTGAGTGAATAATTACTGGAGACATAAATAAGAATCTCCCAAATATGTGGTGATAGGGTTAGTTACCATGCAGTCAAGTGCACACAACTACTCATGCTGACTTAATTACATATGATGATGACAATTACTACTTTGAATCCTATTTGCTCATCAGTTCCAAATGTTCACATCCCACAGATATAAAAACCATTACACAAGATTTGGAATTGGCTGAAGAATCCTCTTCAGAAGATTGCACACCGAGGGAACACAATCAAATATATGCAGTCTCCACTCCTTCACCCTGGTCAAGTCTCCATTGTCCAGGTAACACAAATGTCTTCGAAGGTTGCTCTCGACTCCAAAATATGACCTATGTACTTGATGTAGAGTCAACCACGGCATTGTGGTTGACTCTTAACTACCCGCTGGGCAACTAGGGATGAGCAATAAATGACAGTCTCACCAACGATGCCCACATTCTGTCAATGAAGTGGGCATCTAATGATAACCATAAAACCATTGCCGATTGTTGGAAAACCCCATCTATTCATTACTCTCCTTTTTAGGGAAAGAAACAGCCATCCTTACTTAGTCTGGCCTATTAAGGATCCAGTGTATTGGGAAGAAAATGCTAATGTAATGCCTTTAGGGAGGAAGTAAATAGGAAATTGTAGACCAGTTAGTTCAAATCTATCATTGGATAGTGAGGGGATCATTAAAGTAGTAGTGAAGGGACACTTAGAATGTCAAAATGCAATCCATCAAGAGTCAACACTGCTTTTTGAAGAGTAAATTGTGTTTGATTAATTATACTAGAGTTCTTCACAGATTTAACAAACAATGTGGATATTTGGAGCCCTGCGGATGTTGAATATCTGGATTTCTAAAAGGATTTGATAAGGTGCCGTACTAAAGGTAAATTCATAAGGTAGGATCACATGGGTTAGAATAATATATATTAGCTTGGATAGAGGATTGCTAACAAACAGAAAGCAGGGTTCGGAGCTTGGGCCCAAATTAGTTACAATCTATATCAATGATTTGGTTGTTGGGACTGAAAAGTACTATAGCTAAATATGCAGATGACACTACAATAAGTGGGATATTAAATAGCAATGACAAAATAAGAAATTCAAAAATGAATATGGATAGGTTAGGTGTATAGTCCAAAATTCAGCAGCTACGGTTTAACATGTATAAGTGTGAGGTTAGGAGAAAGTGAGGACTGCAGATGCTGGAGTACCAAAGTTGAAAAATGTGGTGCTGGAAAAACACTGCAGGCCAGGCACATCCGAGGAGTAGGAGAATCGACGTTTCGGGCATAAGCCCTTCTTCAGGAATGAGGCTGTGTGCCAAGCGGGCTGAGATAAA
>NC_057713.1:48342412-48353888 GCF_004010195.1 Chiloscyllium plagiosum
AGATAGAAATGGAGAGGTCTAGGAAGGGGAGGGAGGTCCGGGTAAATATGAGGTCGGGGTGGAAGGTGTTAGTAAAGTGGATGAACTGTTCAACCACCTCGTGGGAGCACGAGGTAGTGCCAATACAATCATCGATATAGCGGAGGAAAAGGTGGGGAGTGGTGTGAGTGTAGCTGTGGAAGATGGACTGTTCCACATATCCGACGAAGAGGCAGGCATAGCTGCGGCCCATGCGGGTGCCCATGGCTACTCCTTTGGTTTGGAGGAAGTGGGAAGATTGGAAGGAGAAGTTGTTAAGAGAGAGGATCAGTTCAGTTAGTCGAAGGAGGGTGTGAGGTTATCCAGCTTGTTTGGAAGAACATAAAGATAATTTATAACCTAAAAGAAGAGGAACTTCAACTGTTCAGGTGCAGAGGCATCTGGGTGAGCTTGTAAATGAATCACAGAAAATTAACATGAAAGTGCAGCAGATAATAAGAAGGCCAAATAGAATTTTGGTTTGTTTTGCTAAAGGAATAGAGTACGAAGGTAGGGAAGTGTTTTTGCAACTGTATAAAGTATTGGTGAGACCGTGTCTGGAAGTAAAATGTAAAGTCTCACTGCATACAGTTTTAGTCCCTTCCTTGAGGGAGGATGTCATTGCATTAGAAGCAGTTCACAAGTTCATTAGATTAATTCCAGAGATGAATGGCTTTTCTTTTGATGAGAGTTGAGCAGTTTATGTCTATACTTCTCAGAGCTTAGAAGAATGAGAAGCGATCTAATTGAGATACACAACATGTAAAGGGAATTGACAAAGTAGAAACAGAAAGGATTTTTTCCTTTTGTTGGGCAATCTACAATCTGAGACCATAGTTTTTAGCTGGAAGTATGGCAGATTTAAAACAGAAATGAGGAATTATTTCTCTCAAAGAATCATGAATCTATGAAATTCACTACCCCACAGGTGTGGTGAATGCCAGGACAACTTGAGAAGGATACAGATAGTTTTTTAATTAGGAACAGGTTAAAGGGTTATGGGGAGTAGTAGGAAAGTGGAGTTGAGGCTGAGATGAGATCAGCCATGATTGTATTAAATGCCAGACTGGCTGAATTACCTACTCCTGCTCCTTGTTCTTATATTTTTACATAAAGCTTTACGTTTCCTTTGTACAGCCAACCCTTTACACTTTTTCTCTTAAAAATGACTTCAACTCACTAATGCTGCAAGTACAGCAACTTGGATACACAGAATAAAGTCCCAGACAGGATTCCCTACACAGTGCTGAGTTGGTTGGTTTTAGAAAGGGAGAGAGTGAACTAATTAGCCTCAGTTCCTGCTCCTGATCTCTATTTAATTATTTATTAGAGATGTAAAAATAAATATCAATGTCAGTAGCATTGAGCTGAATTGTGATGCTTCATGGTCAAGTTTCCTCCAGTTTGTTTCCAAATGCTTTTGCTAGCGATACCCAGTAACCTTCAACATGCAATGTTTTGCACAAATTTGAAGTGTACCTTTGGACAATGTAACGGAAGGAGGGCAAGTGACCAGAAAAGTATACCCAACTTAAATGAAACAAGGACCTGAGGATGCTGGAGATCTGGGGTAAAAAAAATCAAGTGCTAGAGATGCTCAGAAGATCTGGCAGCTTCTGTGCAGAGAAAGCAGAGTTAACAATTTGACTCCAATGACTCTAACATGTTAACTCTGTTTTCTCTCTACTGATGCTGCCAGACCTGCTGAGTTCCTCCAGCAGTTTCTGCTTTTGTTTCAATTATACCCAACTTGTTGTCACTGCTGACAGAACAGAAAGTCTAGGTAGGATTTTCTGAGGGCAATGGGGATAGGTTGGAAATAGGGGGGAAGCTGCCCATTATTACAATACATGCTTAAAGACTTACAAAACTCAATTCCCAATCTTCCTTTTCATTACTGAATTGTTGTGTTTAATCTTGCAAATTTCTAATTACCTGTTTACTGGCAGGTATTTCAATTTATTGAGTATCCATTTAATGACTGATCTTGTTGGAATTTGAAATCCAAACCTGCTGTCCAAAAATCCAGTTTCTTAAATACTTGGTTTCTATATGCCCTAGTGAGCTATTAGAATTATAGACGGGTATCCACATGCTTAATTTTCCATTGCCTTATGCATTTACTGCTGCACTACTGACGTCATTAGAGATGTTAATATAAACCAGCGCTATCATGAGTCCCAGGACATCCAGAGAGACGTTGTTACATTACTGCTGAAGTCAGGGTAGTTGATGGTGCTTGTTTGGTAAGTTAGCTGCACGATCACTTTCTGGAAATTGGCCTCAAGTTTTAACACATAAATTTGCCAACAAAAGGGCTTTGTTAATTTAGTATTACTCCAAGCTATTGTATCGACTAAGTCCTGATGTGACATTCTTCCATGTTCATCTAAAATTCTAATGCAATCAATGATTATCTAATTACTATGTACTCAAATCGCTCCATACATCACATGCTTAAACTGGAATATAGATGTGATATTAATATTTCATGCAATACTGTAATCAAAGAGGTAGATTCAAGATTTGAATGTTAGTTTAGCCAACTGTTACTCTACTAAACAATAGACAGTGGCCTTTTCTAGAAAATGAGTTATCTCAGTGTTTTAGTGATGATTCACTTTCACAAAAAATTTCTCACATCAGGTCAGTCCAATATACTGTACATTATTTTGAAGTGACAATAAATGAAAGTCTGATTTTCAATTTGAAAGAAGTGGGGAAATGGGATTGTTGCAGATTCACACTACAAACATATTTTGTTCCAAGTCCTATGCCAAATCCTTTTTCCTCTTGTCCCATTACTTGCTGTCAAATTTAGAATCTTTTGTAACTCACTGAGAATTAATCAATGTGGATTAATACCGGAACAGCAAATAACAGCAAATTAATACATTATTAGGTAATCTGATTGCCTTTAATGCACATGCAACATGCTCCATTGTCAAACAGGGCACTTTGGTGTGCACTTGAGCTTCTAATGATTTTGCATTAAGCAAGGTATTGCAAAAAATCAGCTTTTAGGATTTCCCAGGGAGAAAATAGCTTCTTTACATAACATCAGGCCACTTTCACTCAATGCAATTTCAGTAACCGACTTCGAGAGGTACCAGAAATATCCTAATTAGTACATTAATATTTATGCAACAATATAAACTCTGCTTCGCATGACTGATTAAACTAGCAGTTTTAATCAAAAGACAAAGTTCATCCTAGTCTTTGTGAAAGCAGACTGCATCACATTTTTATTGTAACTCTTTGTTAAATATATTGGCTAGATAAAATGCTTAAAATCCAGTGATCAGCAATAAATTTAAATTGTAAAGTTTTAAAATAAATATTTTCCTGTTCATTTTACAGGTTTTAAATTGCATATCTTCAATCAAAATACAGTTACAAAAAAGAGTTTGAAGTTTGTAACCAGAAATATTTTATCATCAATCTGTTCAGAGATGTAATTACGTAGCTCTCGAGCAGGTGGGACTTGATCCCAAGCCTCCTTGGTCCAGAGGTAGGGACACTACTACTGCAGCACAGGAGTCCCTTTGTTCACTTTACAAGCTGCACAAACACACGCTTGGAAAACTTTCCATTGAACTGCAACCACCTGCTGACCAGACAGATAGGCATGTTGCAACAGATTCTCCCACTGCAGTTTATTGTTATTTAAATCCTGAATTGGTTACACTAATAATGCTAATAGATGAAATATAATACAAAGATAAGCTGGGAAAAGTCACTGCAGAGCACAAACAGGAATATTGAGCAAAATCTAACATACATCATCTGCATTGCCTCTTTGTAATGACATGGCCTGTTGGTTCCTCACAAGAGAAAAATGAAAGATGACTTTACAGAGACCTAACTTGAGACTTGGGCCTAATACATGGATTTACTTATATGTTTATCAAGTAAACGTTACATGGTTTAATAGCTGGTTGGTCTCGGTGATCAGCAGGTGAGTACCACAACTGCGACCTCCCCTCATTCATACAATCAAGCCTGTCAATGCCCCTGACCCAAACTGACTAACCTCATGACCATCAAACTAACTTCCTCTGACCTGAACTACATTCCCAACCTGAAACAATAACACTACCCCTACTGGCCACTTACCCCATGACCATTTGACTGACCCCTGACCTGGCTACTTTCCCTGAGAACCCAATTACCTCAGCCAACCAAACCCTGTACCCCTTCAAATAAGATTAAATAACTAAGTATTCCACAATGAAAACAATGGAGGAAGTAGGTTTTCTTTAGAGAAAAATCATATCATTGATGACACATTGTCTCAGCAACTTACATCTCTGTTGATATATTAATTGCCTATGTTTATAGAAGAATATTGAAATGCTTTTAAAATAGGTTAGCATTTCCTTTCATCCTCACACAAAATATATTTAATATAAAAATGGAATTTTTCTGGAAACTGTGTGTGCTTATGTCAATGGCCCGAATCCTCCAAACAGCATCAATGCTGAACACATTGATGGTCTCCCTACAAGTTTTAACAACCCAACCCCTTTTAAAATTTTCAGCTATTACCTCCAACTCTGAATGAAGAATCAAAAGATCTATGTCAGCATCATTAAAGAAATTACAGCTGAAGATAGGATAGGCCACCTTCTCAGGTCAGTAGCTGCTGATATTCAGATGAGGTTCTCTTTAAAATGCCCAAGTGACTGAGAGAATTTGTGAATGTTTAAAATAGGTAGCTGGGATAGGGGTTTTAGTTGGCTGAGGCAGTTGAGTTCTTGGGGAAAGAAGCCCGGTCAGGGATTAGTCAGATGGTCAAGGGGTAATTGGCCAGTAGAAGGTAGTGTTATTGTTTCAGGTTGGGGATGTAGTTCAGGTCAGAGGACGTTAGTTTGATAGTCATGAAGTTAGTCAATTTGGGTCAGGGGCATTGACAGATAGGCTTGGTTGTAGGAATGAGGAGAGATCATAGTTGTGATGCTCACTTGCTGATCACCAAGACCGACCAAATATTAAACCATGTAACATTTACTTGACAAACATACAAGCGTCAGGCCCAAGTCTCAAGAACAGCGATACTGCACAAAGTCGCATCAGTCCATTGGAATGACATGCATCAAGCAACTTGTGTGCAATCTCCAATGATCTGCAGAATGGAAGGCTTGGAACAATGTATGCAGGTATGTTTGATCTCAATACATAATGCTAAACAGCCATGAACATTTCCTAGTAAAGATCTTTAAAAATGAACATAGAATAGTAATACTGATTTAATAATACTTGATCATTAATTGCCAAGAACAAACATTTTTGTAGAGTTAGTAAGGAAGTACACTGCATGCTTCAATGACCTGAAAATCTATTAACCTTGAATACTTGTACTATTCTATCTCCATAGTTGGAATCAACTCCAATAACAGCAGCTTTCAATTTCTTTTCTAATATCAGCCCATTTTCTGTGAAATTGTAAGCATTTATTTGCAAGAGGTGTTATTGTAATAACACTATATTTGCTTGATATTGTGCACATAAAATAAATTCCACATTCAAATTACATTCAAAAATCAAATCACAGTGATTCAATTTATATTATGGCTATGATTTAGCTTCTGTGACTTAAGTTAACCATATTCCAACTCACTTCGAACGAAGTCTGTTTATTAAGTTACCAGTGTACATCACAATCTAAGACATTCATTCTAAGCCTTCATTAAGAAATACCAACTTCTACTTTGTCCACTTAAGATACTTATTTGATCAAAACAGTTAGCAGCTTCTAACAATTAGCCCTTTCCAGTGATTGATACCCACTAGTATATTAAAATACACATCTTCACCTTTCTATTCTTTCTTGAAACCAAGTCACATTTAATTACATTCTTGCTGTCTTCAAGTTTGCAATAAAACAGTGGCTATAAACTGGTTTATTAAAATACATTAAAAGAAACTGCTACAATCTAAGAAACCATGACAGGTTTGGAATACACGAACAGGATTATTTAAGCAGCACATTGTCATACACCTAATGAATGGGTTTTGCCTGACAAATAGAAAAACCATTAAGGTGAACAATGTTAGTTGAAGCTATTTTCAGTGAATAAAAGGGTTTATTAAAGAAGCCATACAGAACACAAGCACTAAAGATTGATTCCTTAAAAGCTCAGCAGCGCTTAACCCAACTATTATACACTTTTTAAGTTGGTTTGCATTACAATCGGTTATAATGCAGTGACACCCGCAAACTAAGGAAAACTAAAGGATTAATGTCAGTTGTCCTGAATTTCAAAATGGTGGAGTTAAATAATTTAGATGTGTCTGAATCTTTTAAAACATCCTTTTTTCCTCACTGTAATCTAATCATGCTGATCCTGGACCCCTATCAGCAACACACAATTTGAGATTTATTTACTGTTCATTTGTTGGGTTTCCCAGCACATGGTTACCCTGGGGTCTTTTCTGCTGAAAGTTTGCTATGTTGGCAGCCTGCACTGGTGTATTGAAGCCGTTAGGAACAAAGAGAATATCTGTAAGCAAGCAAAGAAAGGGAACTGAGAAATTTTAATGAAAGCCTTCAGTTGTTATACTCATGGCTGTCTCCCCCCACCAACACCCCAAGATCCTCACCAGTTTTTTTTAATCTCCTTCCTTCGCATATTAAATGTCACCTCAATATCCAAATATGTTGATGCATACCACAGTCTGTTAGCTCAATTGAAAAACAGTTCCTTCCCTTATCCTTTACTTTATCATGTAATCACCATTATTGTTCCATTTTATTGCTGAAGCTATTCTGAAGGGTCACTGGACTCGAAACATTAATTCTGTTTTTTCTCTACAGATGCAGCTAGGCCTGCTGAGTTTCTCCAGCAATTCCCAGTGTTGTTATTTATTATTGACTCTACTTCTGATGTTAGAGTCATAGTGCTTTACAGTATAGTAAGAGATTTTTAGCCCAGCATCTCTATGCCCGCCATTGAGCACCTATCAATTCTAGTTCCATTTTCCAGCATTTGGTCTATTATGTTGTATGGTATAACATTTCAAGTGTTTATCTAAATAATGCTTCAATGTTGTGATGCTTCTTACCTCTGCTACCTTTCCAGAGGATGACTTCCAGATACCTATCCTCTTCTCGGTGAAAAATTCTTCTCTGAATCCCCCCTAAACCACCTGCTCTTTGACTTAAGTCTACATACCCTAGTTTTTTATCCTTCTACGAAGGGGAAACATTTCTTCCTATCTATTCTACCAATGTCCCAAATGTCGTGCCAGAAATGAATACGATATTCCACCTCAAACCGAACCAGTCTTATACCAAAGCTCATCATAGCCTTCTTGCATTTATACTCTATGTTTCTATTTATAAAGCCCAGCATCCCACATGTCTGGCTAATGATTTTTTCAACCTGCTTTGACATCTTCAATGATTTATACATATATGCCCCCAGGTGTTTCTATTCCGGCAGCCCATTTACAGTAGTATTCTTTATTTCATATTGTCTCTCCTCATGCTTCCTATCAACATTTACCACCTTCCTGCATTAAACTGAATTCTCTGCCGGTCCCCCTGAAATAACTCCACAGAGGCCAGTGTCCCATCAGCAAGTCTCCCTTCATTATACAGCCTCATACAGTGTCAGGAACCACAACGAACAGAACCCCTGACACTCCTCTTTTTATCTGTCAGCCAGGGATCCCTGAGTGGATCACATTTACTGTCCCAATCAGTCCCAACTCATTATATGAGGTCCAGCTGGCTGACCTCATTATAATCAGAATCCTCCTCCCACCCCCCTCCATCCAGCAGCCTGTGTACCTGGAAGTCTATTTCTATCCTTCTCACAGTACACAACACTTTCCAGTTTACATTATTTGAATAACCGAAAACGTGCCGAGCACATCCAAGTTAAGATGATTGACATATCAAGAAAAGCAGTAGTCCTCGTACCAATTTCTGGGTAACACTGCTGTATTCCATCCTTCAATCCAAAAGGTAATTCTGTTTCATGTCACTGATGTCAGTCAATTTTGTATTCGTGCTGCCATTGTCCCGTATTCCACAGAGCTCAACTTTTCTCCAATGTGTGGCACTTGATCAAATGCCTTTTGTAAGTCCATATAGAACACACTAACCGTCATTCACCCTCTCTGCTACCTCATCAAAAGGCAAAGGGCAGAAAAAATGAAAAATGCCAAGAAACTAAGGAATATTCAATGGAGAGGGAGACACAGCTTGGACAAATAGAACAAGGAAATGGGGCAACATAGAGTACAGAGTGACAGATGTAATGAGATTTTAAAATTATTATTAATTCAAGAATATGGATGCCACTACTTGGACTAGCATTCATTAACCATCACAATTACTCCCAAGAGATGGTGGTGAACTGCTTTCTTGAATAACAGCAGTCCATTTGGCTGCTAGGAAGGGAGGGCCAGGATTTTGACTCAGTGACACACCCAAGAAAGGACAATGTATTTTTAAGTCAAGTTGTTGAATGGCTCGGGTGAACTTGCAGATGGTGGTGTTCCTATGTATTTGCTGCCCTTATTCTGGATTGTAGAGTGGCTATGTGTTTAGAAGATATTGTTGAAGGAGTCTTAGTGAATTTCTTTTGTGCATCTTACAGATGGCACACACTGCTGCTACTGTGCATTAGTGGAGGGATGGTATGTTTGTGCATGTCGTGAGTTATTCATGACAGTATTGCTAACCTCTGACCATCTTTTGTAGCCATTGTATTTTTATGGCCAGCCCAGTACAGTTTCTGGTCAATGGTAATGCCCAAATGTTGATAGTGGGGGATTCAGTGATGGTAATGCTTTTTAATGTCAAAGGGCAGTGGTTAGCTTGTCTCTTATTGGATATGGTCTTTGCCTCGCATTTGCGCAGCGTGAATGTTACTTGCCACTTTTCAACCCAAGCCTGAATATTGGTCCAGATCATCCTCCATTTCGAATTGGACTGTTTCAGTTTCTGAGGAATTGCAAATTGTGCTGAGCATTGTACAATCACTGCTGAATATTCCCACTTTTCCTCTTATGTTGCTAATTGTTGCATTATGAGTTGCATTAAATAAAACAGAATTATTTCCCAAATAAGGGAAGATCCTTCATCTCACTGTTAAAATGCACCGGGTCCTGGAAATGGGTGGTGATTTTAAATATTGACAGGACTTCACTCTCACAATGTATATCACATATTGCAGACAGGCTAGAAATAAAAATGAATCTAGGGCACAACCATGTTATTTTTCTGAGTTAAAATAAAAACGTGAGTGGAATAGGAGCAATTAATTTTCTTTTCAGTTTATTCATTTTTATTCTTTATAAACTAGCTGGCAATTTTCCGAATCTTTTGACATCTTAAAAAAAATCCTTCAATTTTCATTTGTCAATTCCTAAAATTAATTATTTTACAGCAGAGAGACAGGTTGCGCAATTTAGCTGTGCCACAGTTTACGTTCCTATCATCTCCTATCTCCTATGATCTTATTTCATCTTCATCGTATCAATATATACTTTATTCCTTTCTCCCTCAAAAACACTTGTATTATGTCATAGAGTCATGGAGATGTACAGCATGGAAACAGACCCTTCGGTCCAACCTGTCCATGCCGACCAGATATCCCAACCCAATCAAGTCCCACCTGCCAGCACCCGGCCCATATCCCTCCAAACTCTTCCTATCTATATACCCATCCAGGTGCCTTTTAAATGTTGCAATTGTACCAGCCTCCACTACATCCTCTTCCAGCACATTCCATACACGGACCACCATCTGCGTGAAAAAGTTGCCCCTTAGGTCTCTTTTATATCTTTCCCCTCTCACCCTAAACCTATGCCCTCTAGTTCTGGACTCCCCGACCCCAGGGAAAAGACTTTATCTATTCATCCTATCCATGCCCCTCATGATTTTAGTCACCCCTCAGCCTCCGACGCTCCAGGGAAAACAGCCCCAGCCTGTTCAATCTCTCCCTGTAGCTCAAATCCTCCAATCCTGGCAAGACTTTTGTAAATCTTTTCTGAACCCTTTCAAGTTTCACAACATCTTTCCGATAGGAAGGAGACCAGAATTGCATGCAATATTCCAACAGTGGCCTAACCAATATCCTGTATAGCCGCAACATGACCTCCCAACTCCTGTACTCAATACTCTGACCAATAAAGGAAAGCATACCGAACACCTTCTTCACTATCCTATCTACCTGTGACTCCGCTTTCAAGGTGCGATGAACCTGCACTCCAAGGTCTCTTTGTTAAGCAACACTCCCTATGTCCTTACCATTAAGTGTATATGTCCTGCTAAGATATGCTTTCCCCAAATGCAGCACCTCCATTTATCTGAATTAAACTCCATCTGCCACTTCTCAGCCCATTGGCCCATCTGGTCCAGATCCTGTTGTAATCTAAGGTAACCCTCTTCGCTGTCCACTACACCTCCAATTTTGGTGTCATCTGCAAACTTACTAACTGCACCTCTTATGCTCACATCCAAATCATTTATGTAAATGACAAAAGTTAGAGGACCTAGCCCTGATTCTTGTGGCATGCCACTGGTCACAGGCCTCCAGTCTGAAAAACAACCCTTCACCACCACTCTCTCTTCTAACTTTGAGCCAGTTCTGTATCTAAATGACTAGTTCTCCCTGTATTCCATGAGATATAACCTTGCTAATCAGTCTCCCATGGGAAACGGTGGCACGGTGGTTAGCACTGCTGCCTCACAGCGCCAGAGACCCGGGTTCAATTCCCGCCTCAGACGATCTCTGTGTGGAGTTTGCACATTCTCCCCGTGTCTGCGTGGGTTTCCTCCCACAATCAAAAAATGTGCAGTTTAGGTGAAGTGGCCATGCTAAATTGCCCCAAGGTGAAGGGGTAAATGTAGGGGAATGGGTCTGGGTGGGTTACGCTTCGGGGGAGTCATTGTGGACTTGTTGGGCCGAAGGGCCTGTTTCCACACTGTAAGTAATCTAATCTAAATAAAAAACCTTGCCGAACTCCTTACTGAAGTCCATATAGATCATATTTACTGCTCTGCCTTCATCAATCCTCTTTGTTACTTCTTCAAAAAACTCAATCAAGTTTGGGAGACATGATTTCCCATGGACAAAGTCATGTTGACTATCCCGAATCAGTCCTTGCCTTTCCAAATACATGTACATTCTCTCCCTCAGGATTCCCTCCAACAACTTGCCCACCACTGAGGTAAGGCTCACCGGTCTATAGTTCCCTGGCTTGTCTTTACCACTCTTCCTAAACAGTGGCACCACGTTTGCCAACCTCCAGTCTTCCGGCACCTCACCTGTGACTATTGGTGATACAAATATCTCAGCAAGAGGCTCAGCAATCGCTTCTCTAGCTTCCCACAGAGTTCTCGGGTACACCTGATCAGGTCCTGGGGATTTATCCACCTTTAACCATTTCAAGACATCCAGCACTTCCTCCTCTGTAATCTGGACATTTTGCAAGATGTCAC